>NC_142949.1:38383315-38410815 GCF_046866305.1 Octopus bimaculoides | reverse complement strand
ATCATTATTATTATTATCATTATTATTATACTTTCTGTTCTATAAGTTATATGCTTTTACATTCCCTCTATTTGCTGCATTTTGTTTATATCCTTTTTTGTAGCTTTTCTTTTCGCTTGTTTTTTTTTCTCTGTATATGAGTGTTTGTAGGTCTTTTGTTTGTTTTTTTTTCTCTTCTTTATTTCTCTTCTTTGCTATTATTTCCTTGTTGCTAGCTAGATGCGCTAAAAGAAATATATTTTAACGTAGCAAGAAGCGAATTTCGTTCCTTAGGGATATAACTTCGTGTACACTAGATCAGACTGTCCGACCAGCAGTGGTTATTATTGATCGATGGTAAGAAGTTCTTGTTATGGGAGGTCCCAAGAGAATTAGTAGAACTGTCAGAGATAGCTGCGGCCGAATACTGCGCTTGACCTCTCATATTCTACACTGTAGAATAAGAGGTTGTCTTACCTCACCAATCAAAATTTATCCTCTTTCTTTAATGCTTTTGCTTGTATCTTCCTGTCACTACTTCTTTTGCAGGTTTTACCTGCAGAATTCCAATAGAAAAGACGCGAGGAGAAGAGAAAAAGAAAATATAAAGACGGAGAGAGATATAGACAAACAGGCGGACGGGGAGAACTATAGAAAAAGGGGGAACAAGAACGCGAGATAAGCAGTAAGACTATGAGAGGGAGGGGGAAAAAACCATAACAAATGTTGCAAAAAACATAGATAAAAAAAAGAAAGAATTGCGAGGAAAAAAAACGTTAAAATAAAACTAAGCGTCTTTGGAAAGTTTTAAGATTCTTCATAATGGGAAATGGATAATACGCGTTCTAGTACCTCATATATTTACTTTACATGCGTGCTTGCATCTTTGTTCCAGCCACTGATCTACCAGAATGAACAGACCATTCTACTTTTGTATCCTTATGTTCAAGACTTCTTAGTTTCCGATTGTTATTATTATTATCATTATTATTATTATTATAGTCTTTGCGTATTTTCGAGTTCTTTGTTGTTTTTAGATTTCGCTTCTCATTTTTATTTTTTCGGTTGGGGGTAAATAATGGTTTTTCTATTTTCTTTGTTTTTTTTTTCATACGTGTATGTGTGTGTGTGTGTGCGCGCGTGCGCATGCGTGTGCGTAGAATATGCATGTATTTATGTATCTATATTCATGTTCATTTTATTTTAACTTTGTATGTTCTCTTAAAACCTTTCGATATATCTTGGGGGAAATATATACATACGTACATAGATTTGTATGTATGTATGTATATATGTATCTATATGTATATGTATGATTACGTATGTATATATCTGTGATTAAGTATATATGTGTGTGTGTAGGTGTGTATACATCTGTACACATATACTTACGCAACAAAAACACAAATAAATTCTCATGAAATGACATAAAATATATCTATGTACTTATTACTTTATAAACTAACAATAAAACTTGTGTTCAATAAATAAGACAAGGGTTATATTAATGGACGTCAGAAGTAGGATCGAATAATCGACGGAGGAGGAAAGGATTCTGAGTTCAAATCCAACCAGCCATCAGCAATGCAATTATCTGTATAGAAAGTAAGGTACCTAAGAGGTGCAGATATGCAGTAGAGGGGCAGGTTCGTTACGGACAGAACGCTTTGCTGTATTCGTTTCGGATCTCTGTGCTCTGAGTTCAGATCTCTTAAACGTCGACGTGGTCAGCTTTGCTACTTTCGACGTTTCAAGTTACCGAAATTGATCCATAAGATACTGGTGAAGTAATATCTTTCATCTTTTACTACTTGTTTCAGTCATTACACTGCGGACATGCTGGAGCACGATCTTAAGGAATTCTTTAGTCGAACGAATCGACTCAAGTAGTCGTTTTTTTTGTTTTGTTTTTTTTAAGCCTGACACTTATTTTATCGGCCAATGCTGAAAAGCTGCTAATTTACGGGGACTTCAACAAATTAACATCGTTTGCCAAGTGGTGGTAGCACACACACACACACACACACACATACATGCGTAGGTATATGTGTTGGTTTCTGAATATGTATGCATATTTGTGCGCGTGCGTGTGTGTATGTATGTATGTATGTATGTATGTGTGTGTGTGTGCGTGCGCGTGCGCGCGCGTTTGAGCTTGCTTTACAGCGAAGTTCTTTGAATTCAAACTTTAGAAAATGAACATTTGTTGAGCAGTGGATTTATTCTACCAGTCTCATCAAGGCAGTTTATTGTCAGAAATGGGGACGAAATTTTCCCCGATTTAAAACAGAGCTTGATTTAGATGAAGGATAGAATTTTACATTACCTTATAGTTACATGAAAAGTAATCTTTCACACACACACACACACACACCTCCCACTCTCTCTCTCCCGCTGTCTCTTTCTCTCTATCTCTCTCTTTCCTTCTCTCTCTTTTTCTATTACTTTCTGTTTTATTTCGAACCTACCGTTATTTGTCTCAGTCTTCAATGCAAATCTTAACGTGAAACTTCGCAGTTTGTTGATACTAAACATTACTATATTGAGAGAGAGAGACACGTTTTCTTATACTTACATCTCATTGGTGATCCTCGTAAATAATAATAGAATTTAGTGACTTTGAGTGAGAACTACTGAAATGCAAGATAGAAACCTTACTTTGTCAAACTTCTATTTTGTATATCAGCAACCAAAAAAAAAAAAAAAATGCGGAAAAAATATGTAGAAGAAATATCGTTAACAACACCACAACCAACAACAACAACAACAATGATAATATTGGTTACAAATGCTACCAATACAATTTCTACAGCTGTTAGTTACCATTACAACTAATGCCACTGCTGCTGCTTCTATTGCTACTACCACTACTACTACTACTAGTAATAATAATAATAATAATAATAATAATAATAATACTGTTTTCAAGTTTTGGTACAACGCCAGCATAAGCAATTCCAACAACTATTGGTTGTAACCACCCCTACTGCCGCAGCCGCCGCCGCCACCGCTGCTGCTGCTGTCGCGGCTACGGCGACTGCCCTTGCGCAACTTTTGACAAACGGGCTGACAGAGCAACAGAGACAGACCAGCGGCAATTTTAGCGGAGAAACACGGAGTAGAACAGCGATGGATGAGGAAGAGAGGGTGGTGGTGGTGTGGTGGTGGTGGTAGTGTGGTGGCAGGGGGGAGGATCTCGTGAGTTCATGTTTCTTGGCACAACCAGAACTCCCCAAGGAGTATCATCCTTCACCTCTTCTCACTTTACCGCCGAGCGTTGCTTTTCTTTCTGAATGAGAGGACGACACGATGTATTTGGAGACGAGAAGAAGAAGAAGACACGATGCCAGTGAGGAAAAACAAAAAACGAAAACTAACAACATGAAACTAGAGGAAACATGCAGCGTTTGGTGGCAGTGATAGTGGAGGAGGTGGCGTTGGCGCTGCTGCTGTTGCTTATGGCTATTGGTGGCGGTGGGGAGGGGATGGGCGCTTAAAGAGCAAACTGTAAGAGTAAACTTCCACAGAAGAATCTTAACCATGATCGATCTGCATGGCCAAAGCCAGGTAAATTATGAGACGCTATAAGGTGAGGAAGCAGTTAGCACCCTTGCCTTACACCTATTCACGCTTTCAAACCGGACACGGTGATAATTTCCCATCAGAACGACATTTTTCAAAAAAGGCAGTTTGGGGGATCTTGAAGTAGGTGGTTGGGGAGGTTCGGGAGTTGGGGTGGGGGCGAGGGGGGGGGGGGAATCAATGGGTGGTGTGGAGTTGACTGGGGTGGTGGTGGCATGTAGTTGGCTGCCGCTTGAAATTATCAACACGCCGCCACCAGCATGAGATGTCGGCAGCATCGCTGTCATCACTATTAGCAGCTTCGTTATAGTCGTTGTCATCGTGATCATCATCATCATCATAATCATCATCAGCGTCACCACTTCGTCATCATCACTATAGGCTCAGGGATGGCGGTGTGGTAAGAAGCTTGCTTCCCAACCACATGGTTCCGGGTTCAGTCCCACTGCGTGACACCTTGGGCAGGTGTCTTCTACAATAACCTCGGGGTAACAAAAGCTTTTTGAGTGGATTTGGTAGACGGAAACTGAAAAGAAGACCGTCGTATATATCTGTGTGTGTGTATACATATGTGTGATATATGTGTGTGTACGTGAGTGCGTGCACGCGCGCGTTTATATGTCCATGTTTGCCACCTTTCACTGCTTGACAAGCAGTATTGATGTGTTTTCGTCCGTATTACCTAGCGGTTCAGCAAAAGTTACCGATAGAATAAGTACCACGCTTTAAAAAATAAGATTCATTCGACTAAGAATACAAGGTTGTGCTCCAGCACGGCCGCAGTCTTCTGACTGAAACTGGTAAAAGAGAGAGAAGGCAAAGGTTTGAGCAGTAGCGCCGTAGTCTCCCTCTTCCTCATCCTCGACGTCGTCGTCATTGCCCTCCTCTTCTTCCTCCTCCTCTTCCTCTTCTGCCTTTTCATCCACCTCGACCTCTCCTCACCCCCCTTCACATTCATCCTCCTCATTCTAAACTACGCAGCCATCGCTCCTTGCCGACGAACAGAACTTTTGAGAAGGAATTACAGAAAAGAATCTAGGTATGGCAGGAATGACAGAATAAGAGGACTGGAGAATAAAAGAATGAGAGAATGAGGCGAATAAAAGGAAGTAGCTTTGTTACAAATTGTGTGTGTGTTGAATGAATAAATTTCAATATGCGCATGTAATTCTTTTGTGCGTGGCTATATATATATGTGTATATATATATATATATATATATATATATATATATATATATACACACACATACACACACACACACACACACACACACACACACACACACACGTTTGTGTGTCTATATATATATATATATATATATATATAAATGTGTGTAAGCGTATGTCTGTGTAAGCGAAGAAGTCACAATATCAAAGTCCCAAGTGTATGAAAAGCCAGAGGCATCAAAAAGGGAAAATTAACCTCCAATACGAGAAAATAAGGAAAACGAAAGCGAAACTAGAAAACAGATTTTCTTGCTATGTTGTCGTTATCGTTGTTTTACTGCTGCTGTTGTTGTTGTTGTTGTTTTTGCTTAGTCGTCTTCGTCGTCGACCTCATTGCGGTGGTTACATTTGTTCATGTTGTTGTTGTTGTTGTTGTTGTTGCAGTTCTTGTTGCTTCGTTTGTTTGTCCAACGTGTAATCTTTGTTCATTGGTTGTTGATGCTGTTTTGATGCTTGTAAGTTTATCTATATATTAGTGTATATATTCTTGTGCATATATATATATATATATATTTACATGTATATGTATACATAAACACATACATACACACACACGCGCATATATGCATATAGATATGTATATATGCTATTGTATATATGTAGGTGCATGCAAATACATACCTCGATATATTAACATTCGTGTGTGTGTATGTGTGTCTGTATGACTATGTGAGTATTTATGTATGTATGTATGTATGTATATATGTATGCAAATATCTTTTTGTACGTATGATTGTATATATTTTCGTCCTTGTCTCATTATATATGGCCGAGTGTATGTATAAGCTTGTTTAAATATCAACATATATACACATATGTAGTTTTATATTTGTGTGATATTTGTATACATATACACATATATGCATGTCATATATATATATATATATATATATATGCGTATGTGTGTATTTATCTATGTATATGTATGTGTATGAGAGAGGGAGAGGGAGGGAGTGTAAATATGTGTGTGTGAATGTGTGGCTGTGTGTTTATAAATCTGGGAATCTGGGAGTTGAATAAGTTTGAGTAAGTTCAATGCAGAATGCTGCAGGCTGACTCTACGGTGCTTCGGTTTAGGTCTGTGAGTGAAATCTGCAATGTAAAACAATGTAAAATAATGCCAACGTAATAAAGTGAATCTTAACAAAACAGACAAGGCACGGCACACACCTTGAGGCGAGAAACATGCACCTCTGAGTCTAAGACAGCCACCACCACCACCACCATCACTAAGCAACAACAGCGCCGTTACCATCACCACCACCACTGTCACCATCATGAACAACAACAACACTACCACCACCACCATTATCATCATTATTATTGTTGTTATTACTATTATTCATTGCTGTTTTATTTTTCTTTGTTTATTTGCTTTTATTTATTTTTCGTTTTTTTCTGTTTGTTTGTTTCACTATCGATATGGTTGGTGTTATCATTAACGTTATCCCCATCCCCCCACCCCCATCACAGTCGCCATCTTCATCAGCTTAATCATTATTATCAACATTATTATCGTCATCATCATTCCCTTCTGCCTCCTCTTCATCCTCCTCTTTGTTAGCATAGTCGTTACCATCATAGTCACCACCACCACCACCACCATCACCATCATCATCATCATCATGCCTTATTCTTAAGAAAGCACGGGGGATCCTTCTTGAATTATAAAATCAAACGCTAACATCAAATCGGAGATGTGGGGACATTGTGGAAGATGTGGGGACATCGCATTCAGTGCCTGTGTTGTGGGGTTGTGGTTGGGGCGCGGTTGCATGTTACTATTGCATACGTTTTTATATATATCTCTACCGGTGTGTATCTCTATCTACATATGTATGCATGGTTTTCATTTTATGCGTATGCCTGTGTATTACAAAACGTATAACCGGCAATGCATACATGCACATAGACACGTGTGTGTGTGTATGTGTGTATGTATGTATGTATAGACAGACAGACAGACAGATATAGATAGAGAGATAGATAGATAGATAGATAGATAGATAGATAAAAAAGGAAATAAAAAAGATGGCAATTTCGTTAAAAGTTCTTCTGCAGCCAACAAACCGACCGCTCGGACATGCCAACCAGCCAGCCAGCCAACCAGCCGGTCGGCCAGCCAGTGCATCTATATATGGAATATGGTGTGAAATGTCCAGTGAACGCCAACAAAATAGCCTCATACTTCACTGTCAGTTGAACTTTGACCTCAGGTCATCAATTTTCGGCTGTGAATCGCCGACTGATGTAGTTCTATGCTGATAAAATATAGTATAGGTATTAGATGGGTGTCTTAATGTATAATGATGGTGTTGTTATTGTTTTTGGTGGTAGTGGTGGTGGTGGTGGTGACGGGATTGAGACGGGGTAGAGTCTGGTTTTAGCAGAAGTAGGAGCAGCATCAGCAGCAGAAGTGGTAGTAGTAGCAACAGCGGATATATAATTTTATGTATGTATGAATACACACACACACACACACATTGAGGTAGTGAATAGGTTTCCGTTTGCTTCTGATAAGCTCTCTTACATTATAACGTGGGCACTAAGTACAAACTATTTATCTTCATTTAGATTTACAACATTATGCAATGATGCAACATTATGGAAATCACGGAATAATAGAATATAAATTATAACATGCAAAATGCAATAGAGAATTGAAAATGCAGAATACAAATTACAAAGTTGCAACAATAAAAACCATTATAAATTTTTAAATTTATGAAATTATGGGATTACCAAATTCGTGACATCATAATATTGTCATATGAAATTATAAAACAATAAAATTATCATATTATTGAATTAAGAAATTATTAAATAATCAAATTATCGATTAATTTATGAAATTATTAATTTATAAATGCGTGGACACCAGGTTTCGGGATAATTACAGAATTGTGTCGTTACAGATGACTCTGATTGTTTGATTATGTATGCGGATTGCGAAAAATATGTGTAGAGGACACGTGAGTAACATATAGCTAAATATATGGTCACCATGCAAAGAATTGTTTTGAGGTAGTTAAAAGTATGAATTGTGACGAGAATGCATGGTAGTGGTAAGCTTCGTTTTAAGCTTTTCAATAGTTAATTCGGCATGTATTCGGATAGAAATATTATACGGATTTTATGTTTAACTTTGGTTCGGAATGATGAGAAATATCGCCTTGTTCTCTGTGGTGCACAAGTTGCAGGTTCTATTTTGTTCGTCTTTTCAATTAGATCCACCATATATCTACATAAATTGATACTTTTTTTTATTTAGGTTTCTGAATGCGTGGCTGTGTTTCTGGAGTCGAGACTTAAATTGTTCTCACTCAGTTCCATGTAAAATTTGGTTCTTTCTTATTTTCTGTAAAGACACCGAGTTGGTTTTCCATTGATGTTTTGAGGCATAGACTGCTTAGTAGGGTTGCTACAGTTGAATGTTAAGGCGAAGGTTCTTGTTGCTATTGTCGATTAGTTTGATCACGGGGGTATTGCGTATTCTAGTGGCGAAGTTACGCGTACTTCTTTAGAATATTTTGTAATGCCTGTTGTTACGGTATTTTTCTATGAGGATGAACATGTTTTGGTATGGTTCCTTCGAACATAAAATCTGAAGGGAGTGAAGTTATATTTACTATTTGTAGTTTAAGTTACTCGTGTAATGCGAACGATGGTTTGCATATTCATTCTTAAAACGTCCCGGCAGATTCGAACGTGAATATGCTAAATGCTGGGGAATTTCATCATTGAAGAACAACTTCTCTTTTTAGATGAATATGTGTTCATAAAAACACTCGATTCTTCGAGGTGAGCAGACTTTTTGATAGCAATGTTTAGATTTTATGTCACCAGAGCCAAAGCTGTACCAATGAATTTCAGAAAAGAGATCGATATATATATATATATATATCTATGTGTGTGTATATATATATACAGAGAGAGAGAGAAAGAAGACAACGAAAAACGAAAGACAGAGAAACAATATTTGCGCGCGCGCATGCACTTATGTGTTTTGTGCGTGTGTGTGTGTGTGTGTGTGTGTGCATTTTTTTGTTTAGAAAGTTAAAACGGGAAGCGACATTAGCAATTATCACCACTACCATCGTCACCATCAATATCATCATCAACAACTCAAATACCATCATCATCATCATCATAATTGTCATCATCATGATCTTCGTTTACGTCATTATTGTTGCTATTATTATCACTTTAGTCAGGTTGGATTTGATGAATTCAATTATCATTCAAAAGAAGAATGCTAGAGAATGACAAACCAATTGAAATAAAGGTAAGTTGGAAACACCTTATATTTATGTATATACACACAGACAGAGAGAGATAAATAGACAGATATAGACATACGCACACATACACATATATATACATGTATGTACATATATATACACACTGGTTTGTGTATGTAGATCGATGGAGTATATATTTGCATAGTATCTGTGCATATAAGTATGTATTTATGCGTGTAGACACATGTATAGTAATATTTCTATGATTATATATACGTACGGGCATAGTTACACAAATATATGCATATATATATAGGTATATATATGCATATATATATATATATATATATATATATATATATATATATATACATAGAAATATATATGTGTGCATGTATGTATATATATATATATACATATAAACGTACTTACATACATACCTACATACACAAATGTGTAGATATATCTATGTATATATGCATGCATATATATATATATATATATATATATATATATATATATATATAGTGAGAGACAGGGAGAGAGGGAAAGGTGTACATATATGGCTAGAAAGATAAAGACTAAAGGAGAGAGATGCACACGCGCATGCGTGTGTGTGAGTGTGTATGCGGGTGTGCGTGTGTGTTAGGTGTGTGAGTGTGTGCTTATGTTCGTCATTTGCGGAAAGAAAAAACAAAAATCTATTCTATGAAGGCGGGACAGACAAAAATAATTATGAGTTAGGGGAACGATGATGAGATCTAATCAAATTTTGAATTTTAATTTCAATATTTTAAAAGATAGAAGAAAGAAGAAGAAGGCGAAAAAAATCAAATAGATTAAAAATACATCAAATTTCGCTTTGCCAAAAAAAACAAAAAGAATAATAATAATAAAAGGTAATAAGAAAAAGACCACAAGAACATAAACAAAAAACATCACTAAAAACTAGTAATGAACTATTTAAAATGAAACATGCAGAAAAGTTGAGAGAAAAAAGGACGAAATAGAGAAATTAATATAAGTATGGAGGGTGGGGGAAGTATTAACGAAATGAAAAGAAAAAAGAACAATGTTGAAATAATAAAAGACAAGTCATGATTTCTTTCTTTCTTTCTTTCTTTCTTGCTCCATTTGATGAAAAATTCCTGCAACCCCAAAGGATTGTGTCGTAACGACAAAATGATTTTACACCATTTTCAGTTACATCCTTTCTCTCTCTCTCACTCTTTCCCGATCTCTCTCGTTGTTTCTGTCTCTCTCTCATTTCTCTCTCTCTCTCTCTCTCTCGTTGTTTCTGTCTCTCTCTCATTTCTCTCTCTCTCTCTCTCTCTCTCTCTGCACCTCTTTCTCGACTTTTCCTTCTTAACACTGTTTCACCCTTCAGCTGCTTTCCTGTCTCTTCTCTCTCTCTAACTCTCTCTCTCTCTTTCTCAAATGCACTCTCTCACACACACATTCTCTTCTTCTCTTTGTCACTCTCTCCTTCACTCAGTCTATCTGTTTCTCGCGCTCTACTTTTCTTTCTTACACTGTTTCTGTCTGTCTATCTCTCTCTCTCTATTTACCTATGTCTCTTTTCTCTTTTCCTCTCTCTCTCTCTCCTTCTCTCTCACTAACACTGTCTTTTGTTGTCTTTCTCTTTCAAAGTCCTTTCTATCACTTTCCCCCCCTCTCATTCTTTCTTCCTCTCGATCGTTCATTCTTCCTCTCATTCGTATCTTTTTCTCCTTCCTCGGTTCACTTTATCTCATTCTTCTACTCTCTTACTTTCCTTCTTTCTTTTATCAAACACACACACCACACCACACACATACCATCTCCGTTCAATTGAATTATAGACATACTCTAGCGACATCTATCAATTGGACTCTACATTCGATTAGGGCCGTAACTAAGGGAAGATGTTTTCTCACCGAATTACCTCTCCTGCCGTCACCACCACCGCCATCGCTACCATTTCAACAATCATCACCATCATCACCAACATCAACATATTCATTCTACACGTCTCAATCTCGCATCCACGCGTACTTACACCCATATTGACGTCTTCAAACAACCAACCATACCTGTTTATATGATTCTATATGTTCATACGAAGACATACATAAACATACAAATTCATATTTACATTCATAGATAACCTTCATATGTATGTACATACATGCATACATACATGATGCATACATACACAGTGCGTTTATATATGTGTGTGTGTGCAAATACACATGCACATGCGTACACATGCACATGCGTACACATGCACATGCGTACACATGCAAAAATACAAACATGCAGTTATACAATAACTGTGATGTGCAACATATGTGGATATGTATGTATGTATATATATATATATATGTGTGTGTGTGTGTGTATGTTCCAGCATGATCGCAGTTTAATGATTGAAATAGGTAACACACAAAAGATTACACACACACACACACACATATATATATATATTGCTATGTCTAGCAGACGAGTATCCACCACCGAGGATGACTATGATAAGGTCTCGGTCATTGCAATATATACCGAGTGCAGAGCGCGTATTGACATTTGATGCATGAGAGAGTTTGATGCAGCTGCCCTCATCTGCGTGTGTGTGTATATATATATATATATATATATATATATATATATATATATATATATATATATATATATATATATAAAATTAACAAATATGGTAAAAATTCGATATTAATTAATATCAATTTAATACCAGGAAACTAGCACATTAAAAGAATCAGAAGGCTCTTGAAAAAATTTTTTTCGAGATCCTAAAAAGATTATAGTACTTGTGTATATAAGATTGACCAGTGACCGGTCTGTCAACATGCTAGATTATATATATATATATATATATATATATATATATATATATATATATATATATATATATATATATAATATAGTGTTATATTCTCTATCTTAAATATTCGACGCAAATTCGAAACTATTTGCTTCAAATCGGAACATATTATGTTCCTACTTTTTTCTGATTTCCTCATCATCACCGTTATCATAATCTTTAATCATCATCAGTCATCATCTTCAATCATCATCAGTCATCATCTTCATCAACGTCATCAAACATCATCATCATCGTCAATTTCATTAATCCACCAACACCAGCCACCAGTATAGATGCGAGTGTTTAAGCTGCCACATCTTTCAACATATTCCCCGACCGATACTCTACCACCACGATCATTACCACGATCATTACCACCGTTATTACCGCCATCATTACAACCAGTCCGATCGCCACGAACCACCATTAACTACATATACGACAATGTCAGACTAGCAACACTACAACTAATATAACCACAACCACCACTGTCATCACTAACACCACCACTACTACTACTATCACCAGAACTAAAGCCACCACCATCAAGAACCTCAAATCATCGCTGTCATTATCAACAGCAGTAACACGGTTAACAACAATTAGGATTGCGGAAATATTAGCAACAACGTTGATGATAATATATATTAATAACACAAATAACAATACTGATGATGATAATAATAATAATGATAATAATAATAATAATAATGATAATAATAATAATAATAATGATAATAATAATAATAATAATAATAGAAGCAACGGTAATACTAGAAATTGAACAAGAAATATTTATACAAATTGTAGTCGTAGTAGTAGTAGTCTAACAATAATGGGGTTGGTAGTATTGGTGGTGGTGGTCGTATGATGTTGTTGGTGGTGGTTGTAAGGAGGAAGAGGAGGAGGAAAACGGGGAAGAGGAGGAAAATACAAGGAATGATAATTGCAGCAACAAGAACATCAGAAATAACAAGAGTAATAATTTAAATAATAACAATAACCTTATTATTATTATTATCATTATTATTATTATTATTATTATTATTATTATTGGGATAATGACGAAAATAATAAGCAATCATAACTACAAGAATAATAATAGTAACAGGAAAAGTTGTAATATTATTATTTCTCATATTATCATTATTCTAACAAGATGGTGCTAACAACAATAATAATAGTAATAACAACACCAACAACAATAATAATAATAATAATAATAATAATAATCTTCGATAATAAGAGTGAAGGGGGAAAGCCAGTACAGTGACCCTATCACAGATTGAATGCTGGAAAAACTATTGGAATCATGTGGGAAATCTACTGCGAACACAAGTTCATTATTTACCATTCCAAATTGTAGACGTTCCCAGAATAAATGTAGATTGTCCAGCCATTTGCCAGTAAATTGGCACTGGTGGTGTTGTTATTGACGTGGTGGTGGTGGTGGTGATGGTGTAGGTGGTGATGGTGGTGGTGGTGGTACTGATGATGGTGGCGGTGGTGGTCATGAAGCTAACACTGGCGAGGATTGTGGTGGATATGGTGGGAGACGTGGTGGTGATGGCGCTGACCGTGATGGTGGTAGTGATTGTCTTGAAGGTAGGGGTGGTGGTGATGGTGGCGGTGGTGGTGGTGATGGTGGTGGTGATGTGGTGGTGGTGATGGTGGTGGTGATGGTGATGGTGGTGATGGTGGTGGTGGCGGTTGTGATAGTGGTAGTGATTGTCTTGAAGGTAGGGGTGGTGGTAGCTGTGGTAGTAGTCGTGGTGGTGGTGGTGGTGGCGGCGGCGGCGGTGGTGGTGATGGTGGCGGTGGTGATGGTGGTGGTACTATGACTGCTACGATTGACGTTGAAGGCTGTTGTGGTTTCCGTTCTTGTTTTCGCTGTTGCAGTATTTCTCCTGCAGGTGCTGTTGTTGTTGTTGTAGCTGAGGCTGCAGTTTTTATTACGATCGTTGTTGTTATTGTTATCGTCATCGTTGTTTTTGTTGTTGTTATTGCTCGTCTTGTTGCAGATGTTGCAGTCATAACCACCACTGCTCACCGTTTTTTTTCCTTTCCTAATAACGTTGCTCATGGTCATGGTGGTGACGGTGATGGTGGTGGTGGTGGTGGTGGCAGCAGGTGGTAGTAGTGATCACGTATGTGTTAATGATGATAGGGATAGTTGTGATGATGATGATGATGATGATGACAACGGTGATGGAGATGACGATGGCGACGTGACAATGATGATGATGATAGTGAAGATAGTTGTGGTGGTGGTGGTGCTGGTGGTGGTGCTGATGGTGGTGCTGGTGGCGATAGTTGTGGTGGTCGCGTCGGAAAGGAGCTGTAAGTTCGTATCGTGTTGAATTGCGGTTTTCGCGATGGAAGGTTAGGGTTGAGCTAAGGGAGGGGAGCGGGGACAGAGAAGAAGGCATTTGGTTACGTCGGTCGTCGTTATTGTTGTTGTTGTTGTTGTTGTTATAGACCGGTCTATATTATTACGACGACAGCAGTAGATGACCTCTCATTGATTCAGGGTCAACCAAAGACAACATCTTCTCACCTCCGCCCCATAAGGGAAGACGTTCTCTCTCAACTCCCACCCGTTCTCTCGCTTTCTTACAAACCACTCCACTCGCCCAAATTCGCCATTTACATCAGCAACACGAATACAATATCATCATCATCATCATCATCAACAACAACAACAAAGACGACATCAATAACAACAACAACAACAGGAACAATTACGATTGCTATAGTGTTCACTAGCGACGCCCCGACCTCTCCAGCGTCGACCGATATCGACCTCCAGGGCTCATCCCACGAACGTCTCATTTATACGTATGTAGTTGTCTCTTCTGTTACAGCTATTCTCTAATCAACGTATGTAGGCTTGTGGTAATTTAGATAAAATTTACATAGGTGTGTGTGTGTGTGTGTGTGTGTGTGTGTGTGTGTGTGCGCGCTCTTTTCTTGGTTTGCAGTTTACAGAGAAAACTGTTTTGATTCCAACTGAATCTGTTCACAATTAATCTTCTTATTGAATTATTACACGTTTAAACCTTCTTCTTCACAAACAGAAACACACGTATATTTACGCCCATACATATTTTTCTAAGCAAAATGTGAACAAAGACTTCGAAGCTTCGGCTTACTAGTCGTCATAAGACTGTAGTTTACTTCGATCGTTCAGCTCTTATATAAAATTTTGTGGGGAGGACATTCTTTTGGGAAGTGGAGTGATGTAGATGATAAATAGTCATCGCGTACCAAGGTTTCTGAACCTTTTTGCTCTTGTATAACCCTTAAAATAAATTACATGTTTCAAGGAACCCCTGCAGTAAAAAAAATTATATACCATATCTTTCTCATATCTTTTTCATTGTAGTTCATGTGGTAGATATCATATATATATATATGTATATATATATATATATATATATATATATATGGTTGTTATATTTTTTTGATGACATAATGGGTTAGTAAGTATGTGATCCTAAAAGTAGAAGGTTTTATGTCATGCAGTAATTGCTTAACTCTACCATGAAACTATAAGTAACGTTGTAGTAGTTTTATATATATGTGTGTGTGTGTGTGTGTATACATTGTATACATATATATATACGTATATATATATATATATATATATATATATATATATATATGTATGTGTGTGTGTGTGTGTATGCATTTATGTATTTATACATATATTCATGTATATATACACATATATGTATTTATGCATATGCGTGTTTATATATTTTTGTTCGTTTAATTTTACGCACCCACGTTCACACATATATGTATATGTTTGTGTATATGTATGTATATAAAAACGTGTATATGTATTTGTATAAATACATATGCATACACACAAACACACACGCATATATATTTGTATGTAAATATATACATATATGCATACATGTATAGATATATACACATGCACGCATGCATTCTACAGATATGCACGAATTCTAGGTTTCCGACCATTTAAACCACAGTGCGTGTATGTAGGTATATATATATATATATATATATATATATATGTGTGTGTGTGTGTGTGTGTGTGTGTGTGTGTGTGTGTGTGTGTGTGTGTGTGTGTGTGTGTGTGTGTGTGTGTGTGTGTATATACGTATATATGTGTGTGTGTGCGTGTGTATATATATATATATATATATATATATATATATATATGTGCTTTTAAGTGTATATGGAATATTTTATCGTATTTGATAAGTGAGGCAGTGGTGGTGTTAGCAGTAGCGGCTGAGGTGCAGTGGGGGGGGGGAGTCTCTTTAATGAATTATTAGCGTTGTTCCATTTGCAATGACAACTTAACAAACCTTTGTGGAATAACGGGAAAACGTGGGACAAGAATTATAATTGGTGGTTGGGGTGGGGGGGGGGTAGGGGGGGATGTTGGTGATCGTGTGGTTGTTGTTGTTTTGGTGGTGGTGGTGGTGATGTTAGTGGTGGTGATGACGGCAACGGTAGCAACGGCCTCAGCGGTACTCATCGTGGCTCTAGTCTTCGTTGTAGTGGCAGTGGTGTTGGTGGTTTGCTGGTGGTTGTGGTGGCTATGATGCTGCTTCCGAACATGATCGTGAGTACTGGATGTGGGGGTGGGTGAGAGTCGGTGCGGTGTATATACCAGTGTTACTGTTTCAGTAGTGCGTTGGTGGTGGTGGAGGTGGTAGTGGTAGCAGTGGTGGCGATGGAGGTGGTGGTGGTGGTGGTGGTATGGTTGCAGTTAACTCAGTGCAGTTACATTACTAGCAGATCCGCATTACCAATGCTACTAACACATTTACCACAACCAATACCACTACTACCAATACTACTACCACCACAACAGAAACGCCACTAGAAGCACCGTCAGAGACACTACTACCACCGCAACTACAAACATCTTAAATCATCTCTGCTTTTAATAGCAACACTACCACACCCATCCCCACTGCTACCACAGCCACCACTACTAGCTCTACTAGTACTACTATGTACTGTAACCGACACGATTACCACACCGAAACACTCACCTGCACTTGCATCTGTACTCCTGTCATCAATACCATCTCCACCATTGACATCACCACTACCAACACCACCACCACAGTCAGCACCACCACTACCATCATGGTGGTTAGTACTACCGTCAACACCATTATTACATCCATAATTACCACCAGTACCCACCCACCCCATCGCTACCATCACTGGAAATATCACTCTCCCCACCCCCTCAATGCCCAAAGCGAAAGCTTCTCGATCAGAATTCACAGCTAAAAGTACCCAGAGGATCTTCAACAAAAATCACCCCACCACCCCCAGCAGCAGCACCACCACCACCAACACAACTCTCCTCCACCGATTTCACTACCAGCACCAGCACCATCACCACCGACAAAAACCATTACATCACCCCCTCCAAAATGGTGGTGGTGGGTGGTAGTGGTGTGAGGAGGGGGTGACACAGACGGAACATGAAAATTTTAGCAACTTTTTCGCAATTGTGTCAGAAGCAAAGGTGTGTAATAGGATTGTCTTCAGAGAGAAGTGATACGTTAACATATATTGGGGGTGGGTGGGGAGGAATACGATGTGAAGGCGGGGATGGGGAGGTGCTTCAATCTAACTACAACAACAAGTACAAGACAGCAATAATTAAAACTGCATTAAAAATTAAGCATAAGAAATAAGCCAGCCACTTTACTCCACCAGTTTTTTTTGTTTTTGACCAAAACAGAAAGAAACGACTTCAGCTGAAACTTGAAGTCTCATTCAACGCGTGATTTTCTCACGAATTTTACTCTTTCTCCCGAATAGAGTCTTCTGCAACCTCCGGTCAGCAAAGTTCAGTTATCTTTTAAAATTGGCTTTAAAATAACTTTAGCATTCACAATCTCCCCACACATGCATATGTAAGTACGTGTATACACATACAAACGCACCCATTTATAGACATATGTAATAATATATATATGTAATAATCTTTCCTACTCTAGGCACAAGGCCCGAAATTTTTAGATAGAGACGCACACAGCAGGCGCGCACACATGCACTCATATTTGAGCGTGTGTAAGTGCACATGTGAGTATGGATGTGTATGAGCATGTTTGCCTAATTGTACGCCTAGTTCTTTGGCAGTGATGTTGATCGCGTACGAAGAGATGACGCAGATTGGAAGGGGTAGGGAGAGGGATGGAGGGGAGCAGACCATCGAATAAAACGAGCCGTCAATGTCAGAATGCCTCCATGGCGTTACTGTCCACAGTTGGAGTCCGTGTTCCACCTAACCCAACACCACTACCCTGCCTCAAACCCCTTTCTCAAAACCACCGCAGACCACCTCAATTTCCCTTCTTTTACATATAACACTCAGCCCCCACCTACCGAAAATAAAAGAACCCTTAGAAACGAAGAAAATCTCCGGCTTATGCATTTAGCAGACGTTGATTGAAGAATAAAAACTTGGTCAATAATCTAATACCACAACAGTACATGTGTTGCACTCACAATATCTACAAACAACGACAATGAAACAAAATGGCGAATCTACTGTCATTTTACGCGCAACATTTTCTCTACGCTGCTTTTTATTTTTCTGTTTCTGTTTTTAATTCGTCTCATTCTTTTTCTTTTTTTTTTCCTTTTCTACTTTCAATTTGTTCCTTACAGTCACTTCCCTTTTTTTTTCTATTGTTCATTTCATTGATTCTTTCTTTCTGCCTCCTTTTGTCTCCTCTGTCTCTCATCCCTCTCCACCCACTCTCTCAGTTTATGTTTGTCTCTCTCTCATCTTTTCCCCATCGTTTGTTTCATTCCCTTTTCTTTTAACTCCCTTTTCTTTCTACCTTTTTTTTTCTTTTTGTGTCTGTTCTTTCGTTCTTTCCCTTCGCTTATTTTATTTTTATTTTCTCTTTTTCCCTTCGTCTCTCTCTCTCTCATATTTTTACCTTCACTTGTATTTCTTCTTTCAAGTTTTCCTTCTTTCTCTCTCACTCATTCATTCTTTTTTCTCATAATTTCTTCGCATTTGCTTCTCTTTCTTTCAGTTCTTTTTATTCACCACCCTTTCTTTCCTCCCCGCTCTCTCTCTCTCCCTCCCTTTCTCTCTCGTTTTCTTTTCTTTCTTCTCTAAAAATTCGGTTTCTCTTCCTTATTATACTTTCTTTCCCGCTTTCATTCATTCTTCCTTCCTTTGTTTGTTTCTTTCGTTTTCCTTTCTTTCTGTTTGTCGTTCGTAACTATTTGTGGTCTTTTTTCCTATTTTTTCCTCTCTTCTTTCATTCTCTCCTTTCATTCTTTCATTCTCTCCTTTCATTCTATTTTCCTCTCATCCTTTTTTCAGTTTCCTTTTCTCTTTCTTTCATCCCTCTCACTATCCCTCTTGCCCTCATTTTATTCTCCCCATCTTTCTCTCCTTACTTTTACATTGATTTATTATTTCATTTCCTTCGTTTCGTTCATTTTATTGCATTACTGCGTTCCTTCATTCATCCATTCTTCCGATGTACCTTGCCATAATTAAAAGGTCGATGTTAGGGCTCACGGATAGGCCCTTACCCCTTTTTCTTCTATTTCCTTTCTCAAAGCTATTCAATAAATTCCACTTGATGCAAACCGACCACTGACCTTTTGTTCTTGTTGATGCATGCGTGTGTACACGTGTGTGTGTGTGTGTGTGTACATGTGTATTCATGCGCAGGAATATTATAGAAAAAGTGATTCATATATGTTTACATGAAGCAGAACAGATCTGCGTGTCTGTATTACGTGTACACACACACACACACATCAAAATATGAGTATATGTATATTTATATTTTCTTTATTAATATTTAGCAGAAGCATGAGTGATTCAAAGGCCGAGAGTTTCGTGCGTGGTGGTTATTTTGATAAATGCCAACGCACAAAACTTTAGGATCTTGAGTCAATGTTGTTTCTTCTAAATATTAATACACACGTGTGTATTATATATATTTCTACGATAACTACTAGTACACCTGCTACGTCTTCGACAACTACTACAACAACAATAACTGTGACTAGTGTTGTTACTACAAATATTAGAACTGCTGCTACTATGACTACTACTACTACAAAAATAAAAGCCGTATTTATTTGCTGACAACTTGAAGTGACCAAATATGAATAAATGAGGGGGGGGGGAAGCTGCATCAAATATAAATTGTGAAAATCCGAAAATGTAACAAAAAGAGGAAGAGATGCAAAGAGAACGTCGACAGCAGAATAAACCAATAAGAAATGGCCAACTTTAAACGTAACAACAACAACGAAAGCATACAAATCAAATATAAAATAAAACAATAACAACAGCAACAACAACAACAGTGGAAACAGCAGATGCAATAACAACGACTTTTGGACACAAGCGAGGTTTTGATCATTTATATGACAGGTTCTATACACAGTCGAGGCACAGGCCCCACGCAGGGAGAAGCAGTTAAATGGAAATTACTACTACTACTAATAATAATAATAATAATAAATAATGATGACGATGATGTTAGCAACTATCATAACACTAACGACAACAACAATTATAATAACGATAATAACAATAATAATAATATTAATTATAATAATAATAAAATAATAATAATAATAATAAATAGCGTTTCCTTTATTTGCCACAAGGACGACCAATGGAGAGAAGATTACATGGGAAAATTAGGAAAACGATGGGAGGTTTTTAGAAGAAATAATAATTACACGGTCACAGCAGTCCACAGATTAATGTCCTGCTTGCTTTTGACGTTAATCTACCAGTTTTTGAGCAGATTCCAACGTCGAATACAATTGGATGCGCGCAACGCAAAGCAACACGCCACGGGGGCAACAGCGTGTAGGAACATGGTGTCAGTCAGCTCCGCATGATGTTGATTAAGCTACATTTACGGTTCCTATTGTTGCACACACTTCGGCTTCCCTACGTAAGAATACCTGTCAAGATTTTTAATATCATATTTTGTACTTCTTTTCTCTCTTTGACCTTCGTAGCGGGTTCCTCGCTTTCCATTTTGATTTCGTTGACGCAACGCTTGTCCTTTGTTCGGTCGTTCTTTTTCGTCCTAGTTTCTCGCCTTTGCACTTTGTTATTTATTTTTCGTCTTCCGTTTTCTTATTTAATAATAAATGCCATGTTGCAAATAAATAAAATAATTGATAAATAAATAAATTTTAATGGCCTACCAATGTATACAGTGAGTTTCTCTGCCCTAGGTGTCAGGAAGACATTCGGCAAGAAATGGAAACAGAATTGAAGGAAGGTATTGATGAAAATAATAACAATAATAACGATCATGTATTTGCCACAAGGACACTGAACGAGAGCGTGAAGAACGGTTTCGTCACTCTGCGCTCACCTTGGACAAGCCCGTCTGACCACACATCCATGCCTGTAGAGTTTATCTCAAACTGGTTGTGCCCCTCCGGTAGCACTGACAGGCCAAGGACATCTGGAAATTATCCATGATAGTGCCCGACCGGAAAGTCTTCCGGAACAGACTAGCCAGTTCGTTCTTATCGGCGCCCAGAGTCTCTCCGAGAACGTCGTCGCACTTCACCGCCACTAATCCTCTATAAATTTCTAAAGCGGAACATCCACAGTTCCCATTGTCCGACTGGTAGAGGGTTGTGAGCATTCTAGGTGCCAATAATAATATTACTGCTGTGACTACAATCACTACAACGGTACCTACAAATATTTGCAAGAACTGCTGCCAATACACGCTACAAGCAACACTAGAACTAACAAGAGTACGAAAGTCGCTTACTATGTAAGTACCACACTACGACCATCACGACTGCCATAATCAGAACCACTAACGTGTGTGCGTGCATATGCACGTGTGTGTGTGTAGGTATGAGTGGGTGTGGTCGTAGCATCAATGGTATATATACTTCAGGCAATACCACAGCGTACTCAGCAGCAATACTACCGCCAATACCACAATCAACGCTAGTAATGCTACGATCAACACAACCGCAATCACTGCCAACGACACGACCACCAATACGACAACCATAACAACCAACTGGACCCTAATGTTCCAATGCAACCCCTGCTACCATCACCACCACCACCACAACTACCACTACGATGGCAACCACTACCACTTCTATCACCACTATCCGAGAAACAACAATAACTAGATTGCCATCAACAACATCACCACCATCAACAACACCAACGTCTCGTTAACTTTCAGAGTTCCTTGAGAACATTTTACGATGGACCCTGTGTTGTTGTTGTTGTTGTCTTCATCGTCGTCGTCGTCGCCGTCGCTGCATGTTCCACTTTTAATAAATTACAACTACAACTGTAACCATTTAAATAACAACGACAGCAGCAACAAACGCTGCTGCTTATGATGATGATGATGGTGGTAGAGGAGGATGAGGTGGTGGTGGTGGTGATGGTGGCGTATAACAAATGCCAAGCGATAATGCATGTGTACGCATAACTCACACACACACACACACACACACACACACACACACACACATATATATATATATATATATATATATATATATATATATATATATATATATATATATATACTTTATTTAAAAGCAGCAGAAATATAACAAAAGACTGTTACTCTGAGTTTCACGTTCCCGTTCGTGCTTACTCCGGTATATATATATATATATATATATATATATATATATACATACATAGAAACATACACCTGCACTTGTACATTATATCTGTCTATATATCTATCTATCTATCTAGATAGATAGATAGATATGTGTATATATTTATATAATGTATATATACATACAAAGTATATAATATGTATATGTATACATGTGAGTGTGTGTGCATGTGTGCGTACGTGTGCGTGTGTTTATATATTTCTATATAACATGTATACGCACTTACATACATATACGTTTACATACACATATACAAGTATGTACACGAAGTGTGTATATATATGCATGTATGATTGTGTATTTATATATATATATATGCATACAAATAAATGCAAATATGTACATGTACATATATGTGTATATATGTATACATATTTGCATATTTTTGTATGTGCATATATATGTATATATATTTGCATATATTTATATATGCATATTTGTTCATATATATATATATATATATATATACATACATATATTCATATGCATATATATATGCATATATATGTATATATACATGTGCACATACATATATACATGTGTATATATATATATATATATATATGTGTGTGTGTGTTTGCATTATATATGTATACATACATGTGCAAATGCATATACATATACATTTGCACGCGCGCATACATAAATAAATAATCTGTACTTGGCACCTGTCATCTGCAATGCGGACAGGTATTTTCCGCTGACGATATCGAACAATTTGAAAAAGAAGAAGAAGAAGGAAACGAAGAACAACAACAACAAGATGAAGAGGAAAAAGAAGAAGCAGGCGAAGAAATACAAGAATAAGACGAGGAATAATAAGAAGGAGGAACTGGCTATAGATAGATAGGATAGAATGAGAATATCTTCGCGAAATGCAATTCAGAAAACACCCAGGGAATATATATTGGTGCGAAGACAGAGGCAAGAAATTCTAACTTACTTCACGATTTCTCTAAGGCTTTCTGTGTTGAATTTTGATGGCTTTTTGATAGAGTTAAGGAAGACTTAGCAGTAATTTCAATACTATTAGAATGAATTTCTTTCTCTCTTTATCAATTTCTTTCTTTGTTTTCTTTCTTTTTTTTTTTACAACCGCCGCTATCATCATCATCATCATCATCAATATCATCATCATCGTCATCATCATCGTCATCGACGTCATCATCATCATTATTATTATTCAATGTTACTATTAATATTTTTATTGTTATTGCTATTACGCATTTCTTACTCCCTCTATCGGGGAGCAGAACTGCGGTAACGGATGCATGGCGGGGCGGATACAGGGATGTGACTGTGAATATTCTGGTTGTCACTGTTGTTGAATTTTTGTTTACTGTTTTTTAATAGTTCTTCCTATTTCTCTATGTCGTAAACTTTTTTTTTTAAATGACTGGGTTGAAGTGGAGTTTGGTGTAGGGATATATATATTTTTTCTATTATTTTTGTTATTGACGTTTGTGTCATAGTGTTTGTTGTATATTGTTCTTCTTATTATTATCATTGTTGTTATTTTGTCTTTAAATTTAGTCACCAACTTTAATTTCCTTTATTTTTCGTTGTATGGTTTTGATCATTTCTAAAACCTCCCCACCTTCGTTTTAATAATGCCTTTTTTATGCTGTCATTATTTGATTTTATTTCTTACTGGCAGAGAATATATTTCCATAAATACTTATATGAATGTATATATATATATATATATATATATATATATATATATGATATCCATATGTATGTACGTATGTTTTCATATATGCATGTAAGTATTTATATATATGTGTGTCTATGTATGTATGTATGTAAATTGGAAATGTCAAAATATTCAGTGCCAAAGTATATAATTCTTTGGATCTTTCCATAGCATGAAGATTTTTCCACAGAACTCCGACGAAAAATATAGGAATTTACATGCATACAGACAGACAGACAGACAGACAGATAGATAGATAGATAGATAGATAGATAGATAGATAGATAGATAGATAGATAGATAGATAGATAGATAGATAGATAGATTCATACTCTGATACATACATACATACATACATACATACATACATACAAATGTAGGCTGTGCAAAACATCAACTACATTATTGCAAACTGTGAGAGAATGTTTACCAGAATGTTATCTTCGTATGAGGCATGATGCAATGACCGAACGATCTGGAATGGAAGAATAAAAGAGATGGTACCTACAGACGAAGTTGACTATACTGAGAGACCAATGAGTCAAAAGATTACTGCTAGAACTTAGAATTTAAAGAAAAAGAAGATAAACACAATTGGCCAGATATTGTTTTGTGGAACCACATGGAAAAGATATGTTCTGTTATGAAAATCAGCTGCTCTCTGACCACCATAATGGTTAGAGTAATACAAGAGGAAGAGGACATCTATGGATCATTGATCAGGAATTTGCAAATCCAGAACCCAAGATACACTTTCAATTTCATACCTATTACTGTCGGAGCAACAAGATGCATACCAACCCGTCTGGAGCAGAGTGTGGCTGAAGTTGGAATGTTGTGGAGAGAATGCAAATCCTTAATTCATATTCTACAAATGATTGCGATATCTGGGACTATAAAAAGTCTGCAAGACCTTAAGTTTTAAACGATGATGGATAAAACAAGATCCTTTCATTCAGAACCTTGCTACCAAATAGATGGCCAATCAAAAATTACTCTGAATTAAAAAGAAAAAACAGAAGAACATACATACATATATCCATACATATTTACATATATACATACATACGTACATATACACGAAAACACATGAAGTTTCATGCGTCTCCTATTTTTACAAATGTTAACATTTCTTTCCCAATCATTGAAAAAAAGTAATTATACTTTTCCTGATAATTGTTTCCACACCTACAGCTTCTATTACGCTAATTATAAATCCACATTTGAACCGATATTTATTGGTGCACTGGGCTAAGTTAGTAAGTGTTTAATTGGCAGTAGCGTAGAGCTAGCGATTTCAGCCAAACAGAAAGTTACCATTCAACACGCAATTTGCCAATAAAATCAATCATGGAAACATTAATAATATGTAAGACACATATGAAGTTCAATACGTAACAAATATCGATATTGTTATTCATATTACTATGATGGTATTTCGTAGCTTTGTTACAAGCCAATTGGTTCTGTATTGTCAGAATTCAAAACATTTTTAAATGGACATAAAAAATATATACGCTTATGCATGCAAAGATATATATCAGTATGAAAATAGGTATATTGATAGATATAAACATATATAATAGTGCACACTTGTATATATATATATATATATATATATATATATATATATATATATATATGTGTTTGTGTGTGTGTGTGTGTGTGTGTGTGTGTGTGTGTGTGTGTAAGTATATATATATATGTATGTATATATACATATATAAACAAGACCACTGGAAAACATCGTTCGACCAATATCACATAACTATGGCACTTTCCCATCTTTTATATTAATAATAATAATAATAATAATGTAGTTCCTCTGCTCCTCTTTCAAACATTTAATTTTAGAGAGATTTTTTTGATGAAGCAATGGAGCTTCAGTGGGACTGAACCCAGAACTCCGTGGTTGGGAATCAAACTGCTTACCACACAGCCACGCCTATGTGTATGTGTGCCTATATATATATATATATATATATATATATATATGAATGTGTGTATATACTTATATATAAAAGCATGTGCGTATGTGTGTCTAAATATCTACATGTATGTTTATTTGCAGTATGTATGTAGCGTATACAACTATACTTTTGTATGTTCGGGTAAGTATGAGTGTAAGTATGTTTACCTATATTTGCGTGGTTTTGTTTTCTGTATTTTTTTTTATCTACTTCAATGAACACACACACACACACACACACACAGATATATACATATATCTATGTATACATACATACATACATACATACATACATATATATATATATATATATATATATATATATATATATATATATATATATATATCTTTGAAAATTCAACAAATCCCTCTTGATTCCATCATTAAATTTACTTTCCGAGCATAAATATTTACCCGAAAACCCCTCCTCATTTCACTTCTATTTTTCTCAGTACACACACACACACACACACACACACATATATATCTATGTATGTTTATACGTATGCATACATAAGCATACACACACACACACATATATATATATATACATATATATATATGGATCGATAGATAAATAGATATACCACATATATCTATATATATACTTATATACCACATGCTTACATGTGAGTGCATTTGTTTTTATCAAAGGTATATAAGTATATTTGTATACTTATGTGTATATACGTTGTGTGCTCATACACACACACAAACACACACATATATATATGCTGGAGCATGTGGTGTCAGACTGTGAGTATGTACGTCTCTCTCTCTCTCTCTCTCTCTCTATATATATATATATATATATATATATATATATATATATATATATATATATATATATACAGACGGACATATATAAATACATGCATACACATATGCATACATGCATATATACGCACTCACACATATACCCACACACAAATAGGGTACACATGCATGTACGTTACATATATATATATGTGTATATATGTAAGTATATACATGTATGTTTAGTTATAATTAAGTACATAGATACTGTGTGAGACATACTGTACTTGTGTATGCTTATATGTGCGTTAATGTGTGTGATGTGTATATGTGTTGTGTGTGTGATGTGTATGTGTGTATGTGTCGTGTGTGTGTACATTTGTCTAAGATTCTTCAGGGAGATGGTTTTCAGTACAGCCTTGAAGCAATGTTGAAATCAAAACAAGTCCACTTTTTCTATCAAGCAGCTGTACAATCACAAAATACATAACACC
>NC_142949.1:38365729-38370729 GCF_046866305.1 Octopus bimaculoides | reverse complement strand
ACACTGGACACCATTGTACAAAGACAGCAGAGTGTTTCACTGCATCATGTACGATTAGCCGTTGTGTACACCCAAGAATCTACATGGTTAGTCGCTGAATCTACGAGAAATCGTATTCAGATTACATTCTGCCATCATGCAAATAAGAAGAACATACATAGCGTTCTAGAAAAAAAAAAAAGAGTGGATGTTTCAGGCTGGAACGCCTTTGAAAATAAATTTACTTGGTCCAGCTGGAGGGGCTAAACAGCAACTTCGAAAATTGCCGCCTGCTCATTGATTCAATGGGTTAATATCTATGTATTCCACAGATACGAGTACCCTTAATGTAGTTCCCAGTCAGAATCAATGTCACACATTGTATTTCAAGACTGTACCATTTGAAATGCGGCTGCAATCAAACCAAGAAACTTTTATACAATTTCTGTCTATCCTAATTTTACTCACAATTTATGGGTCGATTCGAAGTTACAAAAAACAAAAATTTGGCCAAGATATCACGCCACAAGATCGAACCGAGAAGCCTTCGTTTGCAAGGCGAACGTCTTAACCATTCTGTGATCTATATCTTGTGTGCCATTATGAGATAAGTTAAATAAATAAACGATTTCAAACTTTAGCACGAGGCCAGCAATTTTGTGGGAAGGGACAAGTAGATTTCATCGGCTCCAGTGTTCAACTGGTACTTATTTTATCCCGAAAGGCTGAAAGGCACAGTTGACCTCGGCGGAATTTGAACTCAGAACGTAAACACGGACGAAATGCTGCTGAGCATGTTCTCCGGCGTGCTAACGATTCTGCCAGTTTGCCGCCTTAATGGTTAATTAAATAATGGAATTAGGTAAAATCAACTATACTCTAGTGAGTGCTCCACTATGGGCTCAGTGCGATAAGTGAAACTATTAAAAATATATTCTTGCGATTTGATAGCACATTGATGGAACTCAAGTATGCACGGAATGGAGTTTCTGGTGTGCTCGCTAGAATTAGTAGCTAAATCTACCTCAGATTACGATTTACTATCTTCAAAACAAAATAACAAAAAAAAAATAATAATAAATAAAATAAATAAATAAAAACATTTAATAAAGCGGACTTGATATATAGAGAGCAACTAACGAGAGGAAGAAAAGAGAAAAAAAAAAGAAAGAAAAAACGACGAGATGGCGGTCGGTAATGAAACCCGTTTGATATTAGTTCTACTCGATCAGGTATGATATGAGACTAACAAAAGCAAAAATAATGAGACGACGATGACGATGATGATGATGATGATGATGATGGCAGCAGAAGAGAAAAACACAGCCAGAAATGAGTGCAGCAGATAATGCAGCGAATGCAGAGGATAAGTGCATCAGATGCGTCTCTCGCCTTCTTTTTCCTCTTTATTTACGCCTCTACTCTTTACACACTTCATTTACTAAATTAACAGATATGCATGTACAAACACATCATGCATACATTTATGCATGTGTATGTGAGTGTGAGTGTGTATGGATATGCTTGTGAATGTATGTGTAAACATTCAGGCATATATTCATATATAGATATTTACTTATACACATATATATATGTGTGTATATATATATATATATATATATATATATATATATATATATATTTATATATATATAAATATATATATATGTATGTGTGTATGTTTGTGTGTGTGAGAGTATATGTATGTACGTCTATATATATATATATGTGTATGGATATACGTACATGTATAAACAAATATGTAAGTATATATAAATATATATATATATATATATATATGTATACGCATACATATATGTTGGTGTGTGTGTGTGTAATGTGTACGCATGTATGTGTGCGAATATGCATACATATCTAAGTTCATTTATTCCCAGGTACACAAATGCATTTGTAAACTCGTGTACTTACCAAATATTTGAACAACGTTGCTGTGAAGTGCACAGCGGTTCCACTTCATCATCATCACAATATATATATGTGCTTATAATATATTATATATATATATATATATATATATATATGTATCACACACATACATATAGATGCATATATATATATACACACACACAAGACATATATACACACGTATATACGTATATATATATGCGTACATATATATATATACACATAAACCGTACGCATATATACAGTCACTATCTCTATCCACCTTTTTCGCTTTTTCTCCCTCTGTTGCTTTCTCTTTCACTCTCTCTCTCCCCTTTTCGTTCTTCCTCTTTCTCTCTCTCTCTAACCTTTTTACTTACACTTCGGTTTTCGTTGTAGTTTTTTCTTAAATTCAATTCTTTTATTGTTTTATTCTATTATACCCGGATATATATATATATATATATATATATATATATATATATATATATATACGCATATATACGTATATATATACGCATAAAATGTTATATATGTATGCATGTATATATAAAGAGAGAGAGAGAAACAGAGTTGAGAGATAGGTATATGCATATACCTATATACACATGTATAGCGCGACATATATAATTGTGTATGTGTGTGTTTGAACACAGAAATACAAATATATCTGTTATACCTGTGTATATAAATACAAACACACAATTTCCCTCACCCTCACATGCAAATACACACATACACACACACGCACATACATACTATTTCATTATCTTGTCGGTTGTTCCTGTTATTGATGTTGCTGTTGTTTCCTTATAGTTGTTTGTATATATCTATAAATATATATACACACACACACATATATTCTTATATGTATGTATATGTATATTTTAAAGTTTGATACACACACACATATATATATACACACACACACACATTTACACACACACACATATGTATATATTATACAGTTTTTACGCGGAGGGTGGGAAATATCAGGACATTGGGTACGGTAGTTGCTGTTGTTGTTCTTGTTAGTGCTGGTGATGGCGGTGGGATATTTCACCTTCTCTCCTCCACCCCCACCCGTCCACACATCACCACATCCCTCTCTTGCTTGCTCTTAATTGGAGGAAAATGACTGTCCGTTGCTTTAATAACGTTTTCACTTTTACAGTTATTATTATTATTATTAATATTAATATTATTATTACTATCACTTATTATCATTATTATTATTATTATTACTACTACTACTACTTCTACCACTACTACTACTATTATCATCACTATTATTATTATTACTGTTACCACTACTACGATTATTATTATTATTATTATTTGCAACAATACATACAAACATTTTTGCCAGAGTATTCTCCAAAGACCATCCTCCCTTCCTCTAATAGGTTGGGCCTCCTCACACAGGAACATTGTGCTTTTGATCTGGTTTCCACGATCGGGTTTTTAAAATGGTTTCCCGTTAGATGTCTTTGTGGTGCCTTGCTATTATATAGATAGAGAGAAAGCGGAGGGGGGTGATGGGGCTGTGAGGGAGATAAATGGGAGAAAGTAGGAGGAAGAGATGCGAGATGGAGGGTAACGATAGGAGTGAGAAGATGCAGGGGAGAGAGAGAGAGAGTAAGAATTGATAGAGGAGGAGGAAGAAGACGAGAAGGAGACGGAGGAAAGCGAGAAGGAGGAGGAGGAGGAAGAGGAGGGGGGAAAAGAAGGTGATGAGAGTCCACTAACGATTGGTTCTTAATAGCTTTTAGCTGATCAATGTCCAAATAATAGCAATGAAATTACAGCAGTAACAACCACAACAAAAACAACAACTACCAGTGACAACAACAAGAGTAAAAACAACAACGAAAGCAACATCAGTGAAAAAAAAATAATAAATGAAGACAAAATAAAACAAGAAAACTGAAACAAACAGAGAAAAAAATTTAAAGAACAACATAATGTTGAGAGGAAGCGGTAGGGGTGGAGACTAAAGGGAATCGGTAGAGCTAGCAGTTCAAACGCACACACATAGATAAATATGCCGACACACACCAACACAAACATACACAAACATGTACACACACATGCACACTTACACAACAAGCACTCACATATGCTTACCTAGGCGTTAAGGTGAGTATAATAGGAGATATGAAAGAGATTTGGTTGCTATTTCTAGGAAATCCAACAACGGCGTTGATACTTTCTGTTTCTGTAACATATATATATATATATATATATGTATTTATATGTATGCATGTATATATGTACATATGAGTGTGTTTATGTGTGTGTGCGCATGCTATTATAGTTTTGTGGAATGTCCCTAGAAAGTTTATAAATACTTATAACTTCATTATATACATATGTGCGTGTGAGTGTGTGCGTATGTGTGTTTGTTTCTATGCGTGTGTGTGTTTCTATGCGTGTGTATGTGTGTGTGAGTGTATACGTACACATATACACACACACACGCATACACAAAGATACCACTGCTCAGTTGTCGAAATCATAATGATATTCGTTAGGCAGCTGATGTGCTTAACATGCTTACTTATTTGAATGAGTTATTGATTAGGAACCTTGAGTAGGTTGTATTGTCATGAGTTGTCCTTTGTGAAGATCTTAATTCATGCAGAGACCATGACCACCATCACTTGTAATACAAGCAACAACGCCTTGACTTTCCACTAGCGCAAGAGCACTATCATCATCAGTACCACTACAACAACTACCATCACCATTTCTACCACCACCACTACTACTGCTGCTAACAATAATAACACCACTCCCACTACTATTGTCATCATCAGTGTTACTACCACCACCGCAATCAACAATGACAACACTACCCTGCCACCATCACATTCCCGACTACTCCCACCACAACCAACAACAACAATGAAAACATTACCCCCACCACCGCCACGCCCCGGCGACGACCCTACTTCATCAATTTACCCCTTGGCGAAAATGAGACCGGAAACATTATCAGAATTTGGGATTTTTATCTGTATCGACATCGCCATCATCACCACAGCCACCACCACTATCGTCATCATCACCATCGTCATCACTACCATCATTACCAATATCGTCATCAGCGCTAC
>NC_142949.1:38358229-38360729 GCF_046866305.1 Octopus bimaculoides | reverse complement strand
GGTTTAATATTCAATGATTTCATTACATTCTACACATGAAATCAAACAGTTACAAATGAATAGATTCCGTTTAAGAATTGAAATCGTTCTGTCACTATAGAGCAGTTGCATTCGGATATCATGGTGGAATGTATTTTCGTGAGAAAGACATATTTCGCAGTTTTGCACTTAAATAACCCTTCCTATATATATATATATATATATATGTGTGTGTATATATATATATGCATTCACACGCACGCATATTCACATACATTCATACATACGTGCGTAACGACAAAGTAATTATCGCACTATAGCCATGATAAGATTCGTTTATTTCAAAAAAAAAATTAAAAAACACAAGAAAAACGCAGATGGAAACTAATAGAAAATTGTGTGTTGCATACAAACATATTAAATACAAACTTTCATTTACTTTAATATATACTTCGTAAAACACACACACACACACACACACACACACACATATACAAATTGCACTTATACACATACATACGTCCCGAAGTATTCTACCTATCTTTTTTAGCTCGCTATTTATCAATTTACTTATATCTGTATTTAAATAGATTGTTTACCTAATTAAAAATCTTTTATTCTTTCTGTCCCTATTATTTCCTGATGAAGAGCGTACACAGCATGAATTATTATTATTTGTAGTCAGAGAAAATCAAATTCCATTTTAAAAATTTTCTGAAAAAATATTACAATAATAGTAAAGTTTTGGAAAAGTAATATTGTTAACAAAATTACGAAATTTAGATAACAGAATTTTTTTTTTAATCGAAAATTAAAATAAAGCAATATAAACTCTATGAATGAAACATTTTAGAAATCAAACTGGAATGAAGGAAACGAAGAAATTAAAAGTGCCATCTTGAGAATTGTAAGGTGAGGAGTGATGTGGGGAAAGAGAAGGGTCCAAGAATATTGAGAGGAATTTTAATTCCGAAAAACCTAACACATTCTTTGTAACGATTGGTTTTCCGAAATAAATTGAGAATTGAATATACGCGAGTGTGTTTAGGTGTGAATGCTCATGTTTGTGTGAGTGTGTAAGCGTAAATGCATGTGTATATTGATATATATATGTGTGTGTGTGTGTGTGTGTGTGTGTGTGTGCATGTATATATATGTATGTATCTATAGATACATACATACACATACATGTGTGTGCGTGATGTATGTATGTATATATATGTGTGTGCATGCATGTGTGTCTGTCTACGTATACTTACATCTAGTTGTCAGATATATCGATATATTAATACATATACTTTATATATGTGTGTGTGTGTGTGTGTGTGTGTGTGTGTGTGTGTGTGTGTGTGTGTGTGTGTGTGTGTGTGTGTGTGTGTGTGTGTATAGAGTTAGGTAGATACATACAAACAATTAGATATATATATGCATGCATATGCTTGTATGTGTATGTGCGTGTGTGTGCCTGTATTTATATATGTATATGTGGAAAGGGGTAGAGAGTGTGTGGAGGCAGAGGGGGAGAAATAGGAGTGGCAGATTGATCGGAGTTTAGTGCGAATAGTTATGTTTGTACTATTTGCACGTCATTTTCTGAGAAAAAGAAATTCGATGAAACTCACAATGGAAACGACGAACGATTCTTCTGTTAAGTGGGACAGTGATTAAACGAGTAATCTATTGAGATGGGTTTACTGTCACTACCCACCACCACCACCAACAACAACCACAACAACATCTAGAGCAACAATAGACACTAGAAGTACAAGAGCAACATCAACAATTACTAAAACAGAAGCAACAAAATAAAATCTATGAGCAAAGATGTTCTAGCCGTGACCACCCATGTCATTCTTCTGCTGTGCAGACAATACACTGTAAGTTGACCGCGCATGACTGCTATTTTAGCAACTGCAACAACAAGATGAATGTCCTCATCTCGAAGTTATTATTATTATTATTATTGTCATTAAGGCGGCGAGCTGGCAGTCGTTAGCACGCCGGGCGAAATGCTTAGCGGTATTTCTTCCGGCTTTACGGTCTGAGTTCAAACGTCACTGAGGTCGGCTTTCATCGTTTCGGGATCGATGACATACGTACCAGCTGAGCAATGAAGTCGATGTCATCAATTTCTCTTCCCCTCAAAATTGCTGGTCTCTTGTATGAAAATCACAAAGAATTATAACTCGTTTCTACTCTTATCCTTTTTTCACTCTCTTTTCCCTTTCTTTGAGTTCACGTTTCATGAAACCTACACACACACACACACACACACACACACAACACAAACAAATTGTAAATTACCTTTACAATGTTTCCTTTCATTTGGTGCCTTTATAGCAAATAAGAGAAATTAGCAGTAGTAGCAGATTTGAAAAAGAAACTGATAATAATGATGATGATGACGACAATGACGATGGTGATGAAGAAGAGCAACAACAACGAGGAGGAGGAGGACGTCGACGACGAGGACGTGAAAGAGAAGACGGAGGAGAAGAAGAAGAAGAAGAATGAGGAAGAG
>NC_142949.1:38325729-38353229 GCF_046866305.1 Octopus bimaculoides | reverse complement strand
CGCTGCTACTACTTCAGCAACAACAATTTCTACTACTATTATTGCTGCTTCAACTACAAATACTACCACCACCATTACTGTTACTATTACTGTCACTACTGTTGTTGCTACTACTACCACCACCACCACCACCACCACCACCACCAACATTATATCTTGACTGTTGTCACTGGTGCTCGACGACTTCCCCTCACCTATCTGTCCCCATGGAGATTAATGGATAGCAGTGAATTTGAACCCGTTTGAAAGTTTTAATTCGATAAACTCTGTCCCAGTGAGTGGTTCCTTAATGAATGATGTCCCTTATTGCAACCTCCCCGCTACCACCACCACCACCACCACCACACACTGCAGACGATTGTCTCACACATACCAGCAAATGCTACCCACCACCAACCATCACCAACCATCACCACACCAACGCCGCACAAACCCCCATCTTTAACAAGCATCACGCTCTCACCACCACCACCACCATCCTTAGCCACACAAATGAGGCAACCTCTAGTGGACGCCCATCATGCTAAGCATAGCAGCCAAATCCCCCACCCTTCTGAAAAAGAGGCATTGAATAGGTTTTGAGTATACTGTATATATTATACAGGATAAATGCGGTCGGTATGGCCAAAGTGTTTGCTGTGACTGCTTGACCAGAGTTAACTGGAGCTTACAACAACAACAACAACGATATAAACACCACCCAACAAACTAAGGCGATACCAACTATCTAACGAGATCAAGTCTACGTAGTCGCTCGAACTGCGAGAAATGGCAGTCAAATCTCATTCAAATCACACAAATCATGTTTTAAAAACATGAACGCTTTGATGATATGGTCATAGGTATACTCAGGAAAACACGAGTGAGAAATACAAGATGGTCACGGATGGTATGATTTTGATCAGAGGCGTGATCGATCAAGGATGAGTTGCGGCTAAATGACCACAACAATAATAGTACAAATTCTATTGTTATTACAACCTATAAACGCAACACCAACACCGTCATTATCATTGGCAGAATGAGACCCATCCAGCCAACCACTGCCACCACCAACAACAACAACAACATCGTCTCCACCAACACCAACGTTACCACCATCATCGCCACTAGTATCACAGGCACAAACATGACATTACTAACACCAACTTTACCACGACAAGCAGACCACCACCACCACCACTGCTTACAACAGCAATACCATCACTACCACCACCACCACCACCACCATGACTACCAATCTTTTAACCGCTCATCCAACCGATTGTCTCTGTAACAGCTTCTATAATAATGACACATGAGCTATCTGCTGCATCTTGATGGAATGACGCTAACTTAGGAGGACACACAGACAGCCACATATAATTTAATTAATGAACAAATTCGTTAATTAACATGATCTCTCGATGTCGTTACTGCTGTTCTTGACATTGTTAATGTTGTTGTTTTTGTTGTAGTGGTGGTGGTGGTGGTTTCTGTGGGTGGTGCTGAGAGTGTTTAGTATGGCTGTTATAAGGATATCTGTGCAGCCGTCTCCGATAGATATAGACAGACAGACAAACAGATAGATAGATAGATAGATAGCAACCGTTGGTTTGTAGTTCGCTCTTACTGCGTAACACTTTGAGGAAGGACCTTTTACAATTGTTCGAATTGAACTGTTTTTCTTTCTGTCCGTCTAAATGTATTTATCCACGGATGTGCATGTGTATATGTTAGTATATATGGGAGCTTTCTGCAGGATTGCAGGAGAAAAAGGGTGGCATTTACGACTTTTCCCACTCGAGGTTCGCGGTAAGAGGTTCCCTGCTCAGTCGGAATGGAGGGTGCTTACCACTATTGGAATGAGAGGGAGAGAGCGAAGGGTGGCTGTGCGAAGGGTGGGGAGAGGCAGCTGGAGGAGCCTCTCGTTGGCTATGGAGCAAGAGAGAGGAATTCAGCTGAAAGCCAGGGGGAGATGATATGCAGTGATTTCGCCACCTCCGCTGACCCATCACCGGTGTTACGGTTCAAGGTCAAAACACCCGGTGAACATTGGGGTCGTTGTCAATCATGACTTGGATCTCACCAACAAATTCAAGAGTTCTTTTCTTATCAGAATGATCAGAGTGAGTTTTCCGAGCTGCCGTACCTTCGTAATTACCATAAGACTCATCCAGTTCTTTCCGAATTTTCTGCACTGTCCTCAGCTTGACACCCAAACACTCTGAAATGTTCGCATTAGAGCTTTTGGCGCAAATGCAAAGCAGTGCAGCTTGTCGCTTCCAAATTTCTAGCAGAGTGAATTGCGTCATGGTCCTGTTTTTTCTCACATTCGGTACCCAACTTACCCTACTTTACTATGTAGTCGACAAATTCGAAAACAAGCAATGCGCTTGCGCGAAATTAAAGATATAAAATGGCGACAATTTACCCATCGCATACTATATACATACATATATATATATATATATATATATATATATATATATATATATATATATATATATATATAATTTTACTCTTCTACTCTTCGATCAATAAACGAAACTGCCAGAAAATTAACGATGTGACGTCACAACATCACAACAAAGAACACCACCACCACCGCGCCCACCACAATCACTCCTAGAGTCATCACCACCGACAAGAACAACCGCCACTGCCCCCACCAACAGCAACAACTGCCCACCACCACCACCGCCGCCACCGCCAACCACTTGCCTCTAATTTAGGGAGACATTACATCGTCATGCTTCACGGCTAATTAAGAATTTTGCAGATTATTATTACAATTATTATCTTGTTATCGATATTTATCGATAAATTTCTAAATCGTAGTGGAAAACCAGAAACTACAGGGCGCCAATTAGTAAAATGTGTCGGTCGTGGTGGGTCAATCCGTCATCTGGCGTTCAGAGTTCAAATTTTGAGCAAGGATTATCTAACAGAGCTTTGTGGTAAACAACGCCATTGTTACTCAAATTTGGTAGACGAGAATTGGATATACATACATTATATATATATATATATATATATATATATATATATATATATATATATATATATATGTTTAGGCGGTGGTGAGGAGCTTCCTTACTATCCACGTGATTCCGGGATCAAACTCATTGTGCGGCACCTGGGGCAAATTTCTTATATAGCCTCGAGCCGACCCAAGCTTCGTGATTTGATTCGATGAACAGAAACTGAAAGAAGCCTATAGGCGCAGGAGTGGCTTTGTGGAAAGTAGCTTGCGTACCAACCACATGGTTCCGGGTTCGGTCCCACTGCGTGGCACATTGGGCAAGTGTCTTCACCAAATGCCTCGGGACGACCAAAGCCTTGTGAGTGGATTTGGTAGACGGAAGCTGAAAGAAGCCAGTCGTGTGTGTGTGTGTTTGTGCGTCCGTGTCAGTCCCCCCACTATCACCTGACAACAGATGCTTGTGTGTTTATATCCCCGTAACTTAGCGGTTTGGCAAGACACCGATAAAATAAGCCCTAGAGTCGATTTGCACGACTAAAAGCGGTGCTCCATCAACAATGTAGGTAGGTGCTAGCTGCGTTAAGAAGAGGAAAAAGAAAAAAAACTAGATAATTATAAGAATCTGTGAAACATGGAGAGAAAGTAAAAACGATAAAATAACAATAAGGAAGACAGGATTTTGAAGGAAAAGGAGAGAAAGAAAAAATAGAGAAATAAACAAGAAAAAGGAAAATCTCTCGTCATCTACAAATTAGTCAGAGCTGGAATACGTTTCTAGATTACTAAATACAGATATTGCAATAAATGTGTGTGTATACGTATATGTGTGTGCGCATGTATATATATATATATATATATATATATATATATATATGTGTGTATATATATATGTGTGTGTATATATATATATTATTTATGTAACGAGAGAAAGATATATATAGATATATGTATATATGCATGTATATCTGTATATAGGTATATATGTGTGCGTGTGTGTGCATATATATGTGTAATCGTATATATGTATATATATATGGAATTTATATGTATGTATGTGTGTTTGTTTTGCCTTTTTATATGTTTGTGTATGCGTGTGTTGTGCATTTTGATGCACATTGATACAATTATTTAAATAAACCTGGTTATATGCATATTTATTGAAGTAGATGCATTTAGATTAAACACACGCACACACACACACACGTACACACACACACGTATATATGTATATGCACACACATATTTATACACACACACACACGCATATTTCTGAATACATACATGCAGACATTGACATCGACGAAATCTACTCAAGCCCAGAAAAAGCCATTAGTGGTGTTCCCCGAAGGCGTTCTCGGGGCCCAGTTCACTTCATTATTTACATAAACGACGTCACAAACATCATTAAACACAGTAAAATAATAATTTTACACAACCGACTCTCAACTTAATAAAGTGATAGATGACCAACAGTGATAAATGACCGAATAAAACTATGGCCTGACCATCAGGCTGTAATAAAATCGCTGAAACAAAACACTTCTGCGAAACTAGGAGCATTTTGAACTTGTTTACTTCGTAGTCTCTCCCTTCAGGAGAAACTTTGATGGTGTCTAACTGTGAAAAAGAGTAGGGTGTAATTGTTGTCACTTCGGCTGGAGAAACCATTGTCAAACAACAAAGTCGGTACAGTTCGTAGTATGCGCCCTCTTGCATCCTGAGATCTTTGCGACCCACAGTCCGGGATGCCATCACGCTCTTTACTACTACTCTTTACCTTTGTGAAGTCTCACTTCGATTGCTGTTACTTCTGCCAAAGCAAACAAACTGTGACGAAAATTGAGTATAACGTCACAAGGCACGCGAGCGCAAGCATGTACGCATACACACACACACACACGTATTTATATATCAATTACCTTTTGTCTTTTACTTGTGCCACTGTAGAGTCACATTCATTGAACTGCAGCCATGCTAGGGCACCGCCTTGAAGGGTTTAGCCGAACAAATCGATCTCGGTACTTATTTTTAAAGCCTTATTTTTAGAAATCACTTGCCCAAGGTATCATGCAGTGGGACTGAACCCAGAGTCATTTTACTAGGAAGCTAACTCCTTACCATTACTATCTATTTATCAATCTATCTATCTATATATATATATATATATATATATATATATATATATATATATATATATATATAGAGTCATACAAATATTTATGTATATACATGCATACATACACACACATACATACACACACACACATATATATATATATAAACTTATATATATAAACATATGTATATATATATATACACATACATATGTCTGTATGTACGTATGTATATAACATATGTATGCAATATGTACATACAGACAGACAGACAGACAGACAGACAGACAGATAGACAATAACAAACACATTAGACGCAAACATACAGATTCGCACATCCAAGCATACGTTATACAAACATACACACACATACATATATGTGTGTATATATATATATATATATATATATATATATATATATATATATTTCTCCCCTGCACACAATTACTCGTCGAGTTCGTTGCCTGTGCGCCATATTTACATCATTTCATCGTTTCGGGGCAAACTCCGTCGCCTAAATTGAATGAAAATTCCAATGAATTTTCGCAAAGTGAACAGACAAGGAAACATAATGTCACGTATGTCTTTGGGCAGATCAACTAGTGGCAAATGGCCCCAGGGGCAGTCGCCCTTCCCCTTTTTATAGCTGGACACCTTATCGCTGATGCGCTCGTCTGATATTGCCTCCAGTCAAATAGCGATTTGATAATAATGCCTCGCAGGTATAGATTTATCTCATCAGAGAGCGAACGTATGGTGACGTATGGCTGTTTCTTATTCTCTCTCTCTCACTCGCTCTCTTTCTCCCTCTCTCTCTCCTTATACACATATATATCGTTTTATCTTTCTCTTTCCCTCTCCTTGTTAGAAGTCTGCGTGTTTATGAGCGGGTACATGTGTGCCTGTGCGTATGAGCGCATGTGTGCGTGTATATATATGTGTGTGTGTGTGTGTGTGTGTGTGTGTGTGTGTGTGTGTGTGTTTGTGTGTGTGTGTGCGCTTGAATACGTGGCTGCGAATTTGTGCATGTGTGTGAGTGTGTGTTTTGAGTGAATGAGAGAGAGACATAAGCGAGGTGACAGAGATATTTTAACTTTCTGGGAATGTATATGTGTGCGTATATATGCATGTATCTGTGTATACACATACACACTCTCACACGCAAACACACGCACAGACACACACACACATTGACACATAGAGAGGCGTATGTTAGTGAATGAATCTCTACATGTACGTGTTAGTGCGTGTATGTGTCTACACGTGTGTATATTTATTATGCAAATATGCAAATATATGTTTATGTATGGATGCAAATGTCCGGCTGCTTCTTGCCTTTTTCATTCTAACTCAATGGAAGATCGTTAGATAAACATATAGGTAGAGTGGCAAATTCACGCACACACGTATGCATATAACTTGAAATACACACATACAATATACTTATGTGAGGTGCATATATATGTGTGTGTGTGGGGATGTGTGTGTGCACATATATATATATAAATACAAATACATATATATGTGCATATATATATATATATATACATGTATATATACATATATAAACAGACATATGTATGTATATATGTAAATATATATGTATGTATATTTGTGTATATATATATATATATATATATGTATATATATATATATATATGTGAGTGTATATATGTATATATATATATATATATATATATCATATATATAAGCAGTCAGACAGATAGAGGGAACAAATAGACACTTGATAGTGAGATAGATAAAAAGGAGAGATAACAAATAAAAGGTAATATAGATGTACAAATATGCATAATTTAAGTGTCGTCTGTATGGATGTTCACATGTATGTATAAGCGCACGAGTATACATATGTATGCAAGCACTATATTGGTACCATGCACTCGCGTGCGCGCGTGAGTGCGTGCGTGCGTGCGTGCGTGCGTGTGTGCGTTCGTTCGTTCGTTGTCGTCAGTAAGTAAATGATTAAAAAGTTCGTACATTACTCAATTCATCAATTGCGAGTTCAATCCTAGGTTAATCTACAATAAATTCAATTTTCCCGTTCAACCTTTAGATTACCGTATGTTAAATAATCTTCATCGTAGATTACTTGGGTCAACGGTGCTGCATCTTGGTGCTCACTCATCCTGCTAAAAATAGGAGTAAAACGTTGCTCAAATTACACCTTACTGTGTCAAATGAAAAAGGATTCATTGCATCGTGTAGTGCTACTAAATACTCCATGAGAGATAAAATTACAGAAACAATATTTGTGATGTCCTTAGCCAACCTTTAATCTGGAGGGATACTCAGCATATTTGAAACATTTCTCGTGGCACCAGCAGACAAAAATGGAACAGGCGTTGCCCCGGAGGACAGAGAGGCAGATACGCTGAAAATGATAAACTGAACGGCACTTCAGAGAGAGAGACAGACAGACAGAAAGCAGAGAAAGTATAAAGAAAAGACCAAACGAAGAGAATCCATTCAGTTAAAAACACACACAAACAAATGTGCCCCATCATCTTCGATAGTTTGTTTATCTGGTAAATCCCTAACTCGCTTCTGAACTAGCGACGTCCATGTTAGCATGTCATAAATTTATATATAACGGATATTCTTCGGAAATGACAGAAAAATAAGCGGAAATCAACAGAATTCAGCAGCAATCACCGGTAACCGAACAGGAAATGAGCGTGCTGATCTCCGGAAACAGATTCGGAAACTCATTAAAAATCAATTACATTCTGGCTCGTTTGCTTTTACGATTATTATTATTGTTGTTGTTGTTGTCATCATTGCTAAAGGCAATGAATTAAAATGCATCGATGTAATTTCTCGTTGCAAACAGCTTCCATAACGCTATCGGCGAAACACTTGAAACAAGGAGTCATGCTACGGCGAACTACAGAGGTCAACAGAATTATGCATTTTGTTGCCACCAAAGACGATGATGCAGACGGATTTTGGTTTTTGTTTCACTTTTTTTTTCTTTTTTTTTTACTAAGGGAAGGGAATTTTGATGCGGATTCTCAGCCAGCCTCTTCTCGTTTTTCATAATCGGATATACTTTGGTTTTATTTGTTCGAAACATAGATCATTCAGTGTGTGTGTGTGTGTGTGTGTGTGTGTGTGTGTGTGTGTGTGTGTGTGTGTATTTTCGGGCATGTGCGTGTGAGTTTGTGCATGTGACGAGTAAGTCTTCAAATAAGCTATGAATAAACAATTTAACACATTCTTGTGTCGTACCTCGTGTATATATATATATATATATATATATATATATACTTCCGAGGACGCAAACAAACCAACACCGGTTTTCAAGTTGGTTGGGGACAATTACAAATATAGAGACACACACACGCATATATTATATACATATCTGTCACAGACATATTTTAACTAGCCTAAAGCTATATACATATATATACAGCCCTGTCCGATTCCCGGCATGGGAATGATTACGTTTTTGTGACCCATGAAATAAGTACCGGGCTTTAAAGAATCTCTTCAAGACCATGCACGAGTGTGGCCGAAGTCCAATGAGTGAAATAAGTGAAAGACAGAAGATATATATGCATAGAGAGAGGAGGGAGGGAGGGAGGGGAGGGGAGAGGAGGGAGGGAGGGAGGGGAGGGGAGAGGAGGGAGAGGGGTGAAAGACAGACTGACAGACAAGCAGAGTGACAGCCAGACACACAGATAGAAAAATAAATGGACAGACAGACATATCCATATATATATATATATATATATATACGCATACATATGCGCATAACTCATTCTACAACTTTTATTATTTATGCGTTCATTAGAAACATGTTGTCCGGTTCCGCCATGACATTATTCTCAACAGAAATCCTCGGTTTATTTCCTTCTGGAGGCATGAACTTTCATATTTATTGAAGAATTACGAAAGACTCCATCATTGTTTAATAACAAATTTTATCTCATAAAAAATCTCAATAGAGTTTATACCCCGTATCCCACCCATATATTGCTTTTCAATTGTCACATACAGAAGATATTTTTTTTTTATAACTATATAATTAATTTATATTGTAACATTTAATACTTTATTACAATTACCTTTTCCACGAGCATCCTCCCTTCGTACGTATTATATTATTGATCTAACCTTCATAATCTCTCTCTCGTCGTCTTCGCCTTCTCGTTTCTTTATAGCATCCCACTCTCCACAATCTCCTTGTCTTTCGTCCTTCCCTTTCTCTCCCTTTCTCCATTCGTACCTCCTAATCTGTCTTTTCTAAATGAGCCACTATATCATTCCGTTTTTGTATTTGATTTTCTAAGATATTTCATGTAAGCAGACCCTCCCAAAGAACAACAAGCGCCAGACAAGTCCTCTTTAAAACAATATATTACACAATTAAAGCCGTCTTCCTTACACATTTTTTATTTATCTCCACCCGTTTTCTCTCTTCAGCTTTTAATCTCATACAACATTAATATGGACAATCTGTTTTATTTTATTTTTAATCCATAGACATTAACATTTTCTTTTTATCGTTCATTATCGATCATTATTTTCTCTTTTTTCTTCGACCCCACCACTTTTTTCCTCCATTTTAATGGCCTTGTTCATTTCGGTCATATTTTCTTTCTTCTTTCTTCTTTTTTATTCTTTCCGTTTCCTAAGTATCCATATATATATATATATATATATATATATATATATATATATATGCGACGGGTTTCTTTCAGTTTCCGTCTACCAGATCCAATCACAAGGCTCTAATCAGTCAGAGGCAGTGAAGAGACGAACGCTCCAACTAAAGAGAGAAAACTGTCCCCTCCATTGAAGGGCAATCCTTCACAACAATGCTCCTGAAGAGATTGGTGCACATGATTGCACAAGATTCGATCCTGCAGCAAATGATGCACTGCTTCACACAGGTTGTCGTATACTTTGGAAACGAAAGCAGCTTTAAGAAGACAAAAGTTCTTCACCAACCTACTCTCTAGTAGATTACTAACAATTTGCACCATCATCATCATCAAGAAGAAAGAACTCAATACAATCAAGTAGTGAAGCTACTTTGGGTGTGTAACTTTCTCAGATGCGAAGATTGTTAAAGAGGTTAACAATAGATTGGTAAAAGCTGAAGATGAAGGAAAACTGTGGCGACCGCGAAGAAATATAAAACACAAAATAATAATAAATAAATAAAGGTTAACTTTGATGATTTTTTCGTTTATAATTATTTTCCCCATCAGTCTTAATATGTACTCATCTAAACGCGTTTCTAATTAGTAAGACGAGAGTCTGAAATAGTTATTTAACCTAATAGGAAAAAATCTGGATATAGAGATATTAAAAATGTAGGTAATAAAACGGAGAATAATAGCCGTAATAATTGGGGTCTCGGTTGTGATAAACACATGAAAGAAAATGGAAAAAAGGAGTTCAAAAGAAGAGAATTCTCTCCTGGGTAAGCTAACTGAAAACAGAACTCCAGAAAATTATTCCATTTGGGAGAATGCGCACATACTTTATCCTAAAAAGGACCCTCACGGAATGCTAATAACACGTGCAAACGCATACACACCTACCCACCCACCCACTCACAGGCACAAGGACGCATGTATCTATGTCTATACGTATACATACAAAGACACATTCACACACGTGCGTAGAGATACACATACACACATATGCACACGTCTTGCTTTCATTTCTAGCTTTCTCTCTCTCCTTCTCCCCCCTCTCTACCCCCTTCTTTCTCTCTCTTCAGGTATGTATATGTTTGTGTGTATTGGTATATGTATTTGCATATATGTGTGTGTGTGCGTGTGTGTATATATATATACGTGCATATATATATATACGTGTGTATATATATATGTATGTATATATATACGTGTGTATATATATGTATGTATATATATACGTATATATGTACCTGCATATGCTCATACATATATATATATATATATATATTACACACATATAGGTTTGTGTGTGGTAGTTATATGTATGTATGTATGTATACTTCTATATATATATAGATACATATATCATACGTGTGTGCATATATTTATGTAGACAGACAGACAGACAGTGATAGATAGATAGATAGATAGATAGATAGATAGATAGATAGATAGATAGATAGAATATATATTACATGCACATACGTATATATTTGTCTGCATACATACATACATACATACATAATGATAAAAATTTGTTAGGTGTGCTCCATCTGTACATTGCATTTGTGAATAATGATAAGAATTTAGCGATTTCTGCTTTCTAATAGACAAATAAATATATAACAAAATAAAACAAAAACAACCAAAGGAAACCGGACTCTCATTTCAATGCAATGTTGAAATCAGCTTCAATGTTTTATAACCTGAACCGTTGGTGACCCAACGGGATGTATATATCGGTATTTCCCATTGCCTACGAGTAAAGAGCTCGAAACTGATAAAGGACAACACTGGGCCGATATGGGGGTTTTACACCTTTTTATCATAATGAAGAATTGTTTCTTCACGGTAACAACAGTGAATTTAACATTAAATATTCAAATATATCACAAATATATTTTAACTAACCTATTTTTTAATATATATATATATATATATATATATATATATATATATATATATATATATATATATATATTGCCTTTTGTCAATGTGTTATTTCTTATTTGCTTCTATCTAGAAATAAAAGGAAATGACTACTATTCCCTTCACCTTTTGCTTTTCAATGTTAGTTTCAATGCTTTGAAACTAACACATTTTCCATTACATTTCAGACTGTGTTGCTGAAGCAGAAATATCGTTCTAGCAAATATTCTACTCAATACCACAGATTTTGCTTGTCATTTGCTTGACCTTAACAACTTGGGCATGTCCCTTAGCGGCTGACAATATGTACATCTCAAAAGATAAGCAGAAGTAGTGGGGGAGCATCATAGCCATGTGTTGCGAGGGATTCTTTGGGGTTTGAAGCGAAGTTTGAAGGAAATATTAACCATTTTTCACAATTTATAAGAGTGAGCAAATAGGAAAACAGCTGCGACCCAAGAACAAAAACCCTGTTACACTGTGGAATGGGCCAAGAGTTTTGGGCGCTGGCACTTATCATTGCATATGAGTGTGCACATGTGTGTTTATATTTGCATATATGTATGAATGTATATATGTGTGAGAGAGAGAAAGAGAGAGAGACTATGAGAGAGAAAAGATAGAGTAAATGTGTTATGTGGTGACATTCGGACTTATATCTTTGAGTTCTTTGTCTGAAGTGGCCAGGCCATGTTGTTGTGAACTTGTCACGCCCAGGAATATACACTTACAACATATATAAAGACGTGTGTGCGTGTGTGTCTTTGCATGTATGTGTATGCATAAACACATACACACAGAACACACAAACACGGACACACGCACACATAGATACATATATACATTATATACACGCACACACATACACATTAGCTCATCCAACTTAGAGATGACACTCGTGCCCCTCCCCTCTAACCCAATGTGTAGTCATAGCAACTTATAGTCCATGATTGATATATTTTAGTAATCCATCCCGACCACTGGGACTACTAACATTACTATTGTTGATATTTTCCACTTTTCTCAATGGCCGTCAACACAACATTAAAGTCATCGTTTTTTTTTTTGGTCTTTCTCTTTTTTACTCTTTTTTATATATTGCTTATATTGTGTTCGTTTTTATTTAGTGTTTCTTTTTTCTTCTTTTTGCCTTTAACTGGTGACATGAAAGAAATTAGGGAGACATTTCCAACTTCTCTGTCTCCTACATTTTTCTCTCCTTTTCTCTCTTTTCTTCACTCTCTTTCTGTCTATCGGTCTGTTTCTCTCCCCCCCCCTCTCTCTCCCTATCTCTATGCCTTTTCGGTATTTTGTCTCTTTGTGTATCTCTCCTCTTTCTCTCTCTCTCTCTCTCTCACTCCTTACGCTCTTTCTATCACGACATAAACGAGTGAATCCACTTATTATAATCACATATAATGTTAACAACCGGTTATTGTTATCAGTGTCTTGTCATATATACACACATTATATATATATATATATATATATATATATATATATATATATATATATATATATATGTATATACACACACACACATCTACAAATAACATTTTAAAAATGTAATATACGTTGCAATACTTGGCTGTCTGCAAATATTTCATTTTGTCCTTGCTTATCAAACAATTTAGACATCACTGGAATTGAAACCGTGGATATACAGCTGTGATGAATTACGAAAAACTAAAAAGTAAATACATTCATGAAATACAGACGAGGATAGAAAACGGGAAGCTAAGGGGATTAGTTTTGGTATAACAATTGCTCTTACGCGCAAGCGGTGCCTCTAAAATATTTATTCTCCAAACATTTTTATTATTCTACGCCGACCAATGAGCGATGCCTTTAAAAAATATAATAGGTGAGAAGGTCATTGCTGGAACGCTTGATCAAAGCTATTCTGGGACTAAACAACAACATTAATTTTATAATAGCCATCTAAGTTGCATACTTGTTGTAAATACATCATTTAAAGGCGACTTTACTTTGGTACTTGTTCGGAGATAACATCTGTTATGGACGCGCTGTGACGATGATGATGACGATGATGATAATGACGATGATGATGGCGATGATCATGGTGATGATGATGACGATGACGACGATGATGATGACGATGACGACGATGATGATGACGATGACGACGACAATGTTGAAGATGATGATGACAACGATGACAATGATGACGCTGATGATGATGAAGAGGCTGATATTGTTATTGATGTTTAAGTCAATGTCACTATTGTTGTTGTTATTGTTTTGCCGCCCATGACGGTTGTTGATGTTAATGTTGACATTGCTCTTGATATGATAATGCTGTCAATTCTCTTCTTGTTGCTGTTGCTGTTGTATCGGTGGTAGTGTCAGTGGTGTGGACGGCAATACTGCTTATTCTTCAAGCAGTGGAGAAATTTTATTTACAACTAACACTGTTCTTTGAATGGTTGTCCTTCTGCTGGCGATGGTCGTAGTGACAGTGGTAGCAGTGGTTTGGTTAGTGGTAGTGTGGTTGTTTGGCGTCAGTAAAAGTGGTTGTGGCGACGGTAGTATTACTGGTGGTACTGGTAGTGGTCGTCGTCGTTGTTTTTACAGTTGTTATATTTTCTTATATTTGCTGTAGTAATATAATGATCTCAGCGTTGGTTTTGTTGTTTTACAGTTAATGTTACAGTCATTGTTGTTGTTGATATTGTTCTACTACTGCTACTACTACTACTAAGTTTTTCAAATTGATCTTTTCCTCCCCGCTTCTACTTCAAATAATAAAATAATGCAGATGATGATGAATTACTGTTGTTGTTGTTGTTGTTGTTGTTGCTCTTCTTTTTCTTCTTCTTCTTCTTACTGTTGTTGCTGTTGGCTGTCAATGATGGCTAATATACTTTCCTGAACGTATCAACTTTCGTTATTAGTGTAGCATTTAGGTGGGATGAGATGCCTGGTTGATGGAGATGTACTAACAGCGATGGAGAGAAGTTGGAAGTAGAAAGACCATGAGGAGGAGGAGGTGGAACAGTAAAGTTGAGAATTAGGCGAAGGAGGAGGAAGAGACGGTAAATTAATGGCCGTCGGGCAGCGAAGAGATAACGTCATCAGATAAACTATGGTTCAACTGTGTTATTATTTATTGTATGGAGGTGTCAGCATTTGAAGCCTGATACTTGCTGTTTGAAAACTTCTTACGCATCATCATAAGTTTCTGTTCTCTCCTTCTTTCACGCCCTCGACGCACGCATATAGGCACAAAGCCTGAAGTTTTGAGAGAAGGGGCCAGACGATAAATAGACCCCAATGCTCAACTGGTACTTAGTTCATCCTACTTTGAAAGGATGAAAGACAAGGTTGACTTCAGCGTAATTTGAACGCAGAACGTAAAGACGGACGAACGAAATGCTGCTAAGCATTTGTTCATAGTGTTGACGATTCAGCCAGCTCACCACCTTAATATATATATATATATGCACATACAAACATGCACACACACACACACACACACACACACACACACACACACACACATATATATATATACTTACGCCTACTACGTAGCTTTGTGTTAAGCTCTCCTATTTACCAAGTACAAATGCATCGTTACAATATTCGATAATATTTTAGAAGGCAAATCTAACGTTCTGTCTTTCGCAATCGTCCGCTAAGTGGCAACGTGAAGGTCGGATTGATCTGAGAAAATTCAGCTTCCACTAAATTATGTGGATTTGTGTGTATGTGTAAGTGTCCATATGGATGTGTGTGAATACACACATACATACGTAGATAGATAGATAGATAGATAGATAGATAGATAGATATGAGTCACAGAAACAGACGCTTAGACAGATTTTACTTTCCCATTCATGATGAAAGATCTTTCATATTTTGTCTACCAACCTTAAATTCTACTTGGGGGATCTAAAGTTACAAACACACACACACATATGCATACACACACACACACACACATATATATATGCACGAATGTATGCACATATATATAAATATATATACGTACATATGCATATAAACATACATATTTACATGTTTATGAGAATAGCATATACACGCAAACATGCATATAGATATGTGTGTATATATATATATATATATATATATACTCATATATAAATATACATATCTATATATATATTCATATATAAATATACATATCTATATATATATATTCATATATAAATATACATATCTATATATATATATATATATATTCATATATATGTATATATATATATATATATTCATATATATGTATATATATATATATATATTCATATATATGTATATATATATATATATTCATATATATGTATATATATATATATATATTCATATATATACATATCTCTCTCTCTATATATATATTCATATATATGTATATGTATATATTCATATATATATGTATGTATATATACATATGTGTGTTTATATATATATATGTGTGTGTGTATGCTTTTGTTTCTATTTATGTTTGAATACGACTTCGCATGTTTGTACTTGTTCGTACATCAATTTTTTAAGGAGGGGGGGAGCGTCCTTGTATATTTTGCTCCCAAAATGTTTCCCCTGGAACCATATGAAAAAAATAAACAAAAAAGGGAAAATAAAACCAAATAAACAACAACAAAAATATTCCTTTGATATTTCTCCCTTTTCTTTCCTTTTTATCACTCTCTCTCTTCTCATTCCTTCATCTCTTCCTCTTCCTCGTCCTCTCTCTCTCCTCCCCCCCCCACCTCCTTTTCTTCTTTCACCTGTTATGTTAACTAATAACGCTTCTACAAAGATACGGTTATTGGAAACAGCAGCAGCCAGCGAAATCCATGAAGCGTGAAATCTGTGTTTCGCACGAGCTAAGAGACACAGAACGGGGGACTCCACCCCAACCCCTCAGAATCCCACAACCCCCACATCGTCGAGAGTGGAAGGATGGGTTACGGCGTGCAGAATACTCGTTGCATGTGTGCGGTGACGGTGGCGGTGCAGGCAGCAGTGGTCTGATGTTGTTGAAGACGATGATGCTGATGATGATGACGGAATTCATGCTGCTGCTGATGATGATGGTGATGATGATGATGGTGTTAGTTTTGTTGATAGTGTTATTTATACTACGGTTATAGCAGTAGTAGTAGTAGCAGCAGCGGTGGTGGTGGTGCTGGTACTGATGATATTACTGGTATTGTTTTTGTTGATGGTAGTGATGGTGGTGGTGATGTTGGTGGTAATGCTGCTGATGGTGATGGTGGCGGTGGTCCGCGTCGTCGTCGTCGTTGTGGAATTGATGACGATGGTGATGCCGCTACTCCCACCCACCCAACCAACCACTACCCACCCCCCGTTACTCTTTTCTCAATCACGCCACCAGACGTCGTTCTGAGACCAAACAATCGGTGTGAGGTTGAGGTGGGCATGTTGGGAAATGTATTTATCTATTTGTTTATCAATTGATTTATTTATTTAATGTAAAAAAATTCGGAGGAAAGAGAAGGGTGTGGTCCACAGCAGTAGGGGGGGGAGGTCGATGACTCGAAAGTGGAGAGAATATCTTCTGATTTTCTTTTTATTTATTTTTCATTTGTTTTGTTTTGTTTTTTTTCAGCGTCTTTTTCTTTTTTTAATTTTATTTTCTCGCCCACCAAAAACTTTATTTCCTATACCGCTCCCCTTCGCTCCTGCCCAACATTCGTACGACGCACCCTCCCGCCGCCGCCGCCGGACGAAACTAGGACGCCAGACACGTGCTTGTGATCACCGCAGCTGAAACGGTTATCTACCCGTGGGTCGGTTAGATGAGCGACCAGGGAGATAAGAGCAAAGAAGGATATGTATTGTTTTTCTTAGGACTTTTGCTGTTGTTTTTTTGGGGTATTGAGGGTAGAGATTAAGACGGAGGGGTGAGTTGGGAGTTTATGTTGTTTTTTTTTTAAATAAAAAAGAAATATTATTTATGTTGCTGTTGCTTTATATATATATATATATATATATGTGTGTGTGTGTCCGCACATACGTGTGTGCGCGCGTGTGTGGAATTTCTCTTTTAATTGCTTCAGTCAGTAGACTGCGGCCATGCTGGGGTACCACCTTGACGAATTTCAGTCGAACCAATCGAACCCAGTACGTATCTTTTAAGTCTGGTACTTATTCTATCGGTATCTGTTGCGGAACCGCAATGTTACGGCGACGCAAACAGAGCGATACTGGAGCATCAAACTAATACACCTGCTTGTTGTTCTTTCACTTGTCTTCGTCTTTTGTTTCCTGTAAATTTGAACTACACACACAATCCACGATCGGCCATCAAAACTTTATCTCAAGTACATATCATCACCATCATCAACACCATCGTCAATACAACCAACACTACCATCATCATCCCCATCATCATCAACACCACCATGACCATCATCATTGCAAAATACCACCTGCATCGTCGCCGTCATCATCACACCCACCATCATCCCCACTATAACACTGTCGTCGTCATCATCAACATCATGACAAAACCTTGACAACCACTCCCACCACTCCCTCCACTACCATCATCATCATCGCCGTAGAAAGTATGAGTGGTTTCGATTCCTGCAGCCCCTTCCATCGCCACCTAAATATGAAATGCTGTCAAATTTCCAAAGCCCTTGTTTTCTTTGACCCCTTTATTGCCTGTTCCGCACTCCTTAGCTAGAGGGAAGACTAAGCTACAAAGTTATGTTACCTCCCCTTTTTCTTCTGAATATCGAAACTCCCTTACTGAGTCGGTCGTTTGGTCATGTCTCTTATGTGGCAACGTCAAGCATGCATGTTTGCGGGGGTCCTTGTTAATGTTTCCTTGTGTCGTAATGTCTCACACACAGACACATGTGTATGTGGTAGGTCCTTGTTTTGTTTTCTGATTTTGTTTGAGTTTTATTTTATTTTTCTGGCATCAGCTCTTAACAGCCGCCCCCCCCCCACACACACACAAACACACACATGCTTTTTTTTTTCTTAACTATCAACAAGTCTGATGTTGCCTCTATTACGTGGTAGGTCCTTCTCTGACCCTTATATTTCTGAGGTCAGCTTATAACATCAAAAACACTCTCGCAACTGTCAACATCCCCCAATGCTGCTTGTGTAATGCGGTGGGTCCGTCTCTGACCCATAGCAACACCATTATCTTTCATTGACAGGTGTTACGTTAAAATCTTTTGTGTTACAACTCTCTTCGTGGTGTGACTGTGTGTCTATGTGTGAGTATGTGTGTGTGTATGACTGTGTGTGTATGTGTGTGGTATTGTAGTGCTTGTGAGATTTTGTGATGTGTGTTTCTGTGTTATATTGTGATATCATAATATCGCTTTCAAACTTTGACACAAGGCCAGCAAGTTAGGTGGAGAGATTTGGTTGATTATGCGTGTGCGTGTTTTTGTGCTGTCCTCCACCATCACTTGACAACCGATGTTGGCGTTTACGTCCCCGTAACCTAGCGGTTCGGCAAAAAAACCGATAGAATAAGTACTAGGCTTACAAAGAATAAGTCCTGGGATTGATTTGTTCGACTAAAGCAAGCCGGTACTCCAGCATGGCCGCTGTCAAATGACGAATAAAAGTATATATATATTCGAAAAAAAGTTCGATTTCTGTCTCCGTCTTTATGTTTTCGCTCCTCATTGTGTTTAACGGTTTTTGTGATGTCCTGTACCCATATATGCATACATATATAGATGTAGGTATGTACATATATATATATATATATATATATATATATATATATATATTGGGCTTCGACATTTACCGTCTTCCAAATTCACTCCCAAGGCATTACCCAAAATGCTGCACAGTGAGGTTAAACCCGAAACTCCGTGACCAGAAGGAGTCCTGCTTTTGTAACGTTAACCCATTAAGTCCCACAGTCTTATAAATAGGATACTAAATGAGAACATCGAATAAGCTATATCACATTGTCTCAGTATCCTATTTATAGGACACCGAGTATTTCCATTTCTACTTGAAGTAAAGGAGTTTTGATAATTATTTTTTTCATTTTAACCTATTTTCAATCATCTGTAAAAATTTAAAAGTAATATTCAGAAATTTAAGTGCTCTGAGACTTAATGGGTTAACATAACTTTCATTTATGTTAACATATTTCGATTCTATTTCATAGATTAAAATAACTCAATGTGTAACACTCGAACTCATATCATGACAAGCAGAATAACATAAGAAAATTCTAAATCTGCGTTACTGGAGGGAGGGAGGGACGGAGAGAGAGAGAGAGAGAGAGAGAGAGAGACAGAGAGAGGAGGAAAGAAAGGGGAGAGAGAGATAGGAGGAAAGAAAGGAGAGAGAGAGAGGAGGAAAGAAAGGAGAGAGAGACAGGAGGAAAGAAAGGAGAGAGAGACAGGAGGAAAGAAAGGAGAGAGAGACAGGAGGAAAGAAAGGAGAGAGAGAGTGTGCATGAGGGAGGGGGACAGTTTATCTCCTCAGCTACAGTACTTACTGAGGGGGTATTTTATTTTATCCACCCCGGAAGGTTGAAGCGAAATGTAGAAAACCTCCCAGTAGGTTTTGAAATAAGAATATAAAGGGACATAACTAAATACCCAAAAGACATTTCGTTTTCCGCTCTACCGATTTTGGATACAGTGATGGCAGGGGCCACGTTGGTGCCGTGGCTATTGGGAGTTTCTTGAAGATGTTGTGTGTGGTATTTTCAAGAATCGGGTTACAGATATTTTTTATACATAAATTTCGAATAAGAAAGATTATAAGTAAAGAGTCACAGCATTGTGTGTGTGTGTGTAAACTTTCGTGAGGTCTTGTATAATGTTCTGAGTTTGTATGTTTATCTGTATTACTTTCTTGCATGTGTCTTATATATATATATATATTGACGGCTATTATTTCCTTTTTACTATATTTTTAATACTTTTTACAAAAACATGGTGGTCTTTCGATACCAGTACGAAATATACTATAGAGGAATAAAAATTTAGAGGTCACAACATAAGCATATAGAATATTTAAAAACACTTAGATATTTAAAAATATATAAGAACATTTATAGATACATAGGCATTTTAAAATAGAAGACGTCGATATGAAATTGGATATAGTAAATTATAAGTTCATAGGATATGTTATAAGGACTAAAGAGTTCAAACTAGAACACAAAGCGTGTGGAAAGTAGAAAGTCAAACATTTTACAGCCTTAAACGGACATACTAAAATTAGAGACAATGTTTAATACATCCAGAAGTTTCATCGACAGAACACGAAAGACACCATGAAGACAATACAAAAAAAGGACAACTCACATAATCCCGTTCCATCGAATTCGAAGAAATCCTGACATTATTGTAATTCCCTTTATATAATAGTTATGAACATTAACCCATTAGAATAAATGAGTATAGCCAGTTAAAGGCCTGTGCAAAGTCTCATTCAGACGAGTCCATTATAGTATTTTTATTGTATTTTTAATTCCATTCCCATGCTTATCCAAAACTAGCCATCCCTAGTTCAAATCATACCAATTCCATCCTGCAACGTAACATATCTACTAGTATTTAATTCATTAATTATAGTATAATTTTCAATTATATTTTAAATTTTATGTTACAAATTTTAAATTTTATGTTACAAATTTTAAATTTTAGATTTTAAATTATTATTTTTATCCTTATTTCTAGATCGTATTACAACTTTTCTTTATTAATACTCTGATTCTTATTTTTATTTTTAGACTTCCTCAAAAATGTCGAGTTGATCTTATGCATGCAAGCTGGAATTGCATCAGTAAATTTATTCAACATGGTATGATTAAAATTTTTCAAAATAAAGTATGCCTCCCTGATGCATAATCCATATTTAGTGGATTCATTTCTAAATGGAGAGGCTTGAGCCAAGATGGACCAAGATAATTTGAACTCTACACTTCTTTCTCTAAGGTCGTTTATAAATGATGCTAATGTGGTGGATGGCCCGAACGCTAGAAACGAATCTATGAGATGTCAGTGCTTAGATCTTGGGTGAATCTAGGTGGTTTTATATTTATTTTTCTGCTTAAACAGAGTGTTGGCGACAACCAGATTATTCTCAGTACAAAACGTCAAAAGAGCTACTCCATTTTTTACTGCATTTTCCAATCCCATGTCGACCTAAAACAGGCCATGAAACATAATCCTTTCCAACTCCTGCATTGAAATCTCCCAATATGACCAGCTTGTCAGAAATTGGTACTTTCCTCATTAATTGTGCTAGATCATCATAAAAGTGTCCTACAGTTTCACCAGAATGGGACATTGTTGGTGCATAAATACTGACAATGGTAAGAAACCTACCTTTTGTCAGTTTAATACGACGGGACATGATCCACTCAGATATACCACTCTACAATGGAGAATACTAATGTATTCTTGAGAGCAAACCCAACACCAGATTCTCTACGCTAACCCTTAGGTAGGCCTCTCCAAAAGATAGTATATCCACAAGGCCTTTCAACTGAACTTGGAGTACCCAATTGCTGGAATTTTTGTACCTCTGATTATTGTTCCTGTTGGATTACGCCTTTCCTGCACCTATATATATATATATATATATATATATATATATATATACGTTTGTACATGTATGTATGCACGTATGTATATATATATATATATATATATATATATATATATATATATATATATATATGAATGTACGTATGTGTGTGTGTGTATATATATATATATATATATATATATATATATACGTACATTCATACACACACACACTTATATATACACATACAATACACAGACATATACACATATGTCTGTGAAAGAGAGAGAGAGTGACAGATACAAACATACATACTTACATCCATCCATCCATCCATCCATCCATCCATCCATACATACATAAGCAATATATATGGGGTGGGTACGCGTGTCTTTGTATCATGTTTATCCTCATCACCACTTGACAACCGATGTTAGTTTGTTTATGCCCCCGTAAGTTATTAGTTTTGCAACACCACCCTTTGGTGTTACCCCACCGCCCTTTCTCACGTCCTCCATCACTCTTCCGTCACCGCCCTTTGGCATTGTCCCCTCCGATCTTTAATACTGTCCCACCGCTCCACCCTTTCGTACTCCTGCCCTTTGCTATTTAATACTCCCATCTTTTTCCTTCAACACTGTTTCCACCAAACTTAAGTAGACCATACACCGCCCTTTTATACGTTCATTCACCGCCCTATATTATTGTCATTCACTGCCTTTCAATACTTCCATCCACCAAACTATCGCATGTAATTTTAGTTCTTTTTAATGTTTAATTTTTTTGTTAATTATAACATTTTTTTTTATTTTGTGTCATTTCTATCGTTATTATATTTCTTTATTTATTAAATTGCGCGACATTTACGTAAGACGATCGAGGATTTTATGTAGGAACTCACCCCCAAAATTGAAACACTTCTCCCAGAGGACATGTTCAATAATTCAGAGAAACGAGATAAATACAGCTAACACTTATCAAAGCTATATTTATTGTTATCAAGGGGATTGCCAAAAATAGACAAAAAAAAATTAAATTAAAAATATAAATGCAGGGTAGGGACAATTTAGTTCTAGTAGTCACGTGCGGAGGTCCCTGATTGTATTTAAGGACTTCACTGAAGGAAACGAGAGAAGAAAAATTGAAGAATAAAAACAATATTTATTTAACCATCCCGATGAGATTTCTCTTAAATTTTTTTCCTTCGCTTTTTCTGTGTTTTAAGAATTCCTCTTTGTAATAAGTTTCAAGAATTTGTCTTTCAAAGTCTTAAGAGGATTTCTTTCTAAATTTAATTTTTCCCTTGAAATTTTTTTTATCTGAAAAAAAAATTGCTTTTGTTAATTTTTATTGTGTTTTTAGGTTTCTAAAGTCTGAAGAATTTTAAACGTACAAGCGTTTGGGAAGAATTATTTATAATACAATTATATAAATACATTTATACATATTCACACACACACACACACACACACACACACACAACACACACACACACACACACACACACACACACACACACACACACACACACACACACACACACACACACACATATATATATATATATATAACATATATCTATATCTATATCTATCTATCTATATATTTATGTATATATATATATATATATATATATATGTGTGTGTGTGTGTGTGTGTGTGTGTATGTATGTATGTACGTATGTATATACAAATGCTGACATATATACATACAGACAAATATATATGTGTGTGTGTGTGTATTTGTGTATAGATAGATAGATAGATAGATAGATATAGACGTATAATAAAATATACTTATACATGCACACACATATTGTACTTTTACAAGAAAGGTGGCGGTGATCGCGAAGCTTTGGCCGTTAATCTTTGTCGGTCTGTCCGACAAAGGCTATCTGGTTGAAACATCGAAATTATCTCACCAATTTCATGTCTGTAAAAGTATAAGAAATATGTTATCTAAAAAGTATTGTGTGATTCTTCAGTTTAGGTCTTTATTCTTTTTCTTTTTACTTTCTGAGTCTGGAAGGAGGGGGCAGTGCCCATGAAATATATAAGTCCTCTGAGACGTGTGAGCTTGACGCCGTTAATATTTCATTTAAACTATAGCAGATCAACACTCGCAGGAAAGACATGAGCACAGAGATTCCAAAGAACTGATGTTGTAGACGGGGAGGACTTGGCGCAGAGGTGCTTGTACGGACGCTTGACTTAGGGTTGAATGCCACACGGTCAGTGATTGGTGGGGAGACAAGGGATGGGAAGTGCCTGAATTTCTGTGTACAAGACTGTTCGTCTATTAGGCCATTATATCCCAGGTCAGTCCTAATCAAATAGAACTATGTACCATGGTATTCTAAGCGTGGCCATCCCATCTAAGTTTTTTGTTGACATGATGCACTTCGGCTATGTAGCTTTATGCCTAACACATTTTCTATGGTTGTAAGTTGAGCATTATCTGGCTGTTATTTCTTGCATCAGTTAGAGACTTCCTCATTGACTCGTGACACAATATGTCAGTATTAACAACAGTTTTCTCCCACTTATAAACGCGAAAACTAAGACTTCGTTGCTGTTGGTGTTATTATCATTGTTTTTATTGTTGTTGTTGCTGTCGCTGCTGTCGCTGCTGCTGCTGCTGCTGTTGTTATCGTTATTGTTGTTGCTTATATTGTTGCCGTTGACAGAAATAAGCAATAACTTTTGTCAAAAATTCAATACATAGGCGCGTGTGGCGAGATAAATGTCACTCTCTCTCTCTCTCTCTCTCTCTCTCTCTCTCTCTCTGTATTTGTATGCGTGTGTGTGTGTGTGTGTGTGTGTATGTATAAATACATAAATATACATATAAAATTATATGTGTGTATGAATATATGTATGTATGTAGGTATGTATGCATAGTGACATTTATGGAGGTGTTTGACTGTAGACGCCTAGATTGGTGTTGTTAGTCTTATTTCAAGAGAGGAAGAACTCTGTCAAGTGTGAAATTGGATTGGTTCTGAAGACGATTTTTTTTTTTCGTCTTCTTAAACTAGAAAGATATAAAGACATTGAAACTGTCAATGCTAGAGGAAACATTAAACTATCTTGATGGTCAATGGTTAGGGGCTAGAGTTGTTGAATAGGGGCCAGCGAAACCGGATAAGGGTCTGGTGCCTTTCAGACATGAGACAACTTTCGTATCCTCGTTGAAGACAGCATCTATGATAAACACAGATGTTAAGAAGACTACTAAAATACTATCATATATGTGACTATATGTTAGAGAAAAGCATATGCGATTTCTTACTCACTCACTCGTTCTTTCTTCTCTCTTCTCTCTCTCTATATATAAAGTAACTTGAAATTATGACTGTTTGGCGTGGTAAATCTATGTAAATATGTGTACTGTTCTATAATTAAATATAGTGAGGAACGACACAATCTATGTTATTAGATCACCGATGAGTGTTGGAGCACATGAAATACTTAGGCGAAACGGCTGGGGCAAATTTCATAAATAGCCACAAACATAGATTGTAATGTTCCTCAGTAAAATACATTACTACAGATTAATTTATGTAACTACGAGAAAATATTGTTACAATAGTAAAAATTTGGAGACTTTTTTTTCTATAGTTTGAGAAGAATATTATATGGTGAATGCTGTTTCGTCTGTTTATTGTTCAGAAAAGTAGAAGCATATATGTATCTATCTATATATATATATGTTATACTAATACGAGCAATCGCAAGTCGTAACCTATAACACTAATCATTATATTCTGTTACCGAATGCTGCGAGCTGGCAGAATCGTTAGACACCTGATAAAATGCTAAGCAGAATTTCATGTTTACGTTCTGAGTTCGAATTCCACCGAGATCGACTTTGCCTTTCATCCTTTTACTAAAATAAGTAGAGTCGAGGAGTGGAGCCAATGCAATCGACTGTCCCCTACCCTCAAAATTTTTGTAGTAAAATATTCGGTTATAATAGATGTATTTCGCTTTGATAGGTACTTACTTGGTATCGAGTTCTTTATTTAAGGGTACGATTTGTTTTGTTGCATTTGGTTCTGGGATACGCAGACAAATACATACATATATGCATACATGCATTCATACAGGTGACACACAGACCGGCAGACAGGCAGATAGATAAATAGACAGATAGATCGATAGATGCAAAAAATTATGAGAAAGAGTAGCGGATATTGTGTTAGAAATTCAGATAGATTAAGATGAAGACAGGTTGAGAAAGAAACAGGAAACGAATGAAGGAGAATGATAAACAACGAGAGGAGTAGAGATAACAAGAGAAGGTGAAAGGAAAAGAAAGGAAAATGAATAAAAAAAAAGAGCCGATTATGAAATGAGAGAGGAGAAACTCGGGGGAGGGAGGGAGAGAGAGAGAGAGAAAGAAAGACAGGCATAAAGAAAGAAATAGAAAGTAAAGAATTAGCAAACGAAGAGAGGAAGGAAAGAACGAGAGGAAATAAAGAAAGAAAGTGAGAAAAAGAGATAGGCAGACAGACAGACGGAATGTGAGAAACACAAAGGTGAACGACAGAGAAACAAAAACAACGGAAATAAAACGACTATGAGAAATAGAGAGCCAGAGAGGGTTGAGGCGAAGTGTTAGAGACAATTAAAGGGAGAAAGAGAGAGAGGGGGAGAGAGTGAGAGGGAGAGAGAAAGAAAGAAAGTATAAGGACGGAAAGAAACAGAGAGAAAGAGAGCGAAAATTGTGTTATTTCATTATTTCACAATGTCATATCGTAGTAATGTAAGAGCGACGAGTATAAAATTATTTGTTGGAAAGAATTTGTAGCGTCTATCAGGTTAATCGAGTTATATGATGCTTACTACATCATTTTTCAATCATAGTGCCAACCTCCAAAATCCTAGATGATTTCAGAATTAGATGGAGACTTATGTTACAACAGCAGGTCTTTCCAGAAAAACATACATACACACAAAAGGAAAGGGAAAAAATGGCTGACATCTTAAATTGGGAAACATTTCCGATGACGTTGATGTGTGTGTGTACGCGGGCGTTTATTGTGTGTTTATATATTTACGTATATGTGTGTGTGTGTGTGTGTGTGTGTTTATCTATTTATCTGTGTGTGAATGTGAAGTTGTTTATGTATTATGTTGTCAGATAAATTCGGTCGCTTTTTTTTTTTCTACTTAGAGGACCAACATTATATTTGGAAAAAAATAAAGGTAAAATTTATTTAAATTTCTGTTGTAAAATGGCTCCCTCCCACTGGTGTGATGTGTGACTGCCATTGTA
>NC_142949.1:38303229-38318229 GCF_046866305.1 Octopus bimaculoides | reverse complement strand
TTATGAAAATATAGTTGGTCTTCTTTGACGTTCAGCTGAGGATTGAACGAAGTCGTCAGTAAATAGTAAAACACGAATGTATACACAAAGACATATAAATGTGTGTGTTTGTTTAAGTATGTATATGCATACACACACACACACACACACACACACACACACACACATATATATATATATATATATATATAGTCACTTTCGCAGTCCTAGTCATATATACACACACACATATACACAGAACTTACGTATATACAAATATAAATATATAAATGTATATACTTACGCACATACACATAGAAATGTGTATGTATATACGTACACACACACACACAAACATATATATATACATGTGAGTGTGTATGTATGTATGTATGTCTTTGTATATGTATGTGTGTATTTTGACATATATATATATATACATACATACATACATACATACATACATACATACATACATACACGTACAAATGTTACATGGATGTAATGTTGTTCTGATAATAGATTATCACATGTAATACTCGGGAGAGCTTCAGACAGAGGTTTTTGTGAAGTTCCGTCAACACGGCACGGTCTATTAAGGTGGGCGTTGTTGGCATCGTCGTCGGCGGCGGGAGGGGTCGCCGGGGACGGTGACAGCTTGGGCTACGGTGGTAGTAGCAGCGGTGGCGACAACGGCGGTGGTGGTGGCAGCGGCAGCAGCGGGGGCGGCGGTGACAATGACAAAGACAAACAATAAAGGACCTACAAAATGCAGTTGTTGGTGATGATCATAGTGATCGTGGGGGTGGGGGCTGGGGGTGGAGTGGCGGTTAGATACAACAGATTCTAACATCAGGGGTCAGCAAATGTTATATGGAAGCGTTTGATGTGGGGTTTGTCTTTTTTTTTTAAGTGAGTGTGGTTTTTGATTGTGGTTTTTGCTTTATTTCCTTTGGTTTCTTGTAAATAGTGATGGTGTGGTGGGTGGTGGGTGGGTGGTGGAGTGATGGGTGAAGCAAAGTCAATTGTAGAAAAAGTTTTTGTTAAGCTGACTGCTTGGTTGGAGGGTGGTAAAAGGGTGGATGTAAGTTGATGTTGGTTCGGTTTTTCTTTTTCAGTATCTTTATTTATGTTTTTATGATTTCTGTTTCTTTTCTGTTTGGGTTTTTTTTTTTTTTTTAACAACAGTAACACTAATGATAACAGAATATAGATAAGCACCATCGATCAGATGAGAATATAAGAGGGAAAAGTTTTGGGGCGAAGTTTTAGTATAGGAAGGAAAGAACGAACGAACGAACGAACGAAAGAGTGGAAGAAAGAAAGAAAGAAAGAAAGAAAGAAAGAAAGAATGAAAGAAAGAAAGAGTGAAGAACTATTGTAAGAAGGAAGAAACGATAGACAGCTAGAGAGGAAGAATGAAAGGGAGAAAGAAGAGAACAGACGACAGAATGATAAGAAAGAAAGACTAAAAAAAGGGTTGAGTAAGAGAAGGAAGACTGTGAAAGAAAAAGGAAAGAAAAAGAAAACGAAGGAGAGAGAAAAAAGAGAATGAAGGAAAGAATAAGAGAAAGAAGGAAAGGTTCTATAAAAGAATGAATAAATGAACGAAATGAAGGAGAGAGAAACGAACATTACCGCCACTAGATAACCACTAAGGCTACTACCACCAGCACAACTATCACCACTAATACCACCATCAAAAGACCACCACTAAGAAGACTACCGCCTACACTACCATTAACGCTATCCTTACCATTTCTACCACTACTAATACTGGCAATATCACCACCACCACCACCACCACTACCACCATCGCCACCACCACCACCACAAACACTACTATCACCACTACCACCATTAACACCTCCACTAACACTATGATCCCCCACCACCACCATAACATCACCACATGCCGAACTATAAAGAAATGTAAGAGATAAGGCGGACGATGTTAGGGTTTTTGGTGGAACTCACAGAGGCCCAGAGATCAACATATACAACAAAAGAATCCTGTATTTGTCCAAATGTCATATTGCGCGTTCTTTTGGCCCGTGGGACAACTTCCATCTGATTTTGATGCTTATTTTGTATTTTGTGGTTTATGTTTTATCACCAAAAGAAACGATATATTTTCGATAGAACGCTTCGATACGCGAATCGTGAATTCTCATGCAATTAATACCTATACGTGTTTGTTATACATAAACTATATACACACACGAAAACTATATACACACACGAAAGTCCGGTAGATTTCTTTGAGATTATCATGTCTGTTATTTGATTCGACTACATACATACTTTTCATGTGTTTGGATATGTGTATGGACAGGTGTGTTTACATCCATATATATATAAGTGTACATATACATACATATACATACATACATACATGCATACATACATACATACATATATGTATATATATTCACACAAATGCATTACATATTTATTGATATATGCAATCGTATTCACATGTTTACACATATTCATACATACACTCACAAATATATGTGGACACATATACACGTACAACTCTTCAGCTTGTTTATATACGTATATATGTATATGTAAATATATATACTTTTACATGATACATATGTACACATATGTGTTTGTGTGTGTACACACATACATACATAATACATACATACACACATACATAATACATGTTTACATATCTGTGTTTGCGTGTGTAACGAGAACCTCGGTTACTTCCATGTTTCAGTTTATATAGAAAGGAAGCGAGAAAGAGAGAGAGAGAGAGATGGATGGATGGATGGATGGATGGATGGGGGAATAATTGGATGGATGGATAGATTGGATGATAGACAGACAGACAGACAGACAGAAAGACAGAGGTCAAGCTTAACATTATTTTATTTTGTACTTTAAAAAAAAAGGAGGGCTTTAAAGTTGTTTAAGTTATGAATTAATCATACAGCCTCTTCGAATTTGTCCGAGAAGAAATTCTCTCCTTTTTGAAGACATGTTTCCACTTCCACATGCATACAGTCATACAGATTCATTCTGCCAGTTCATTCTTTGGTGTCTTCCATCCACAAGCGTCTTGCTATCTTTCCTTCTACATTTTTGTCAGGATAGTCTTGGGCAATGACTCGTCACTCAAAATTCACTTTCTCCACTCCCACCTCAATTTCTTTCCTCCAAAGTTTGGCACAGTGAGTAATGAGCATGGAGAAAGGTTCCACCAAGATATTACTAAGATGGAGAACAACCACGAAGTCAAGTGGAACCGCAGCATGATGTTGTGGGAGATTAAGAATAGGAAAAATGCTACAAAATCAACTACGGAAAGGCGCAGTGTCTGTGGAGAAGGTGTCATTACTGACCGGCAAGTGCGAAATTGATTTTTAAAGTTTCGTTCCGGAGATTTGTTATTGAGAGATCAAATCAGACCAAGAGCCTCTTCAGACTTCGATCTAGATGCTTTAAGAGGATTAGTGGAATTCAATCCTTGTAAAAGTACTCGGGAATTAGCAATTGACATCAACACATCCCAATCCACCATCTGTCGCTACTTGGAAAACATAGGAAATGACTGCAAGCTGGGTGTTCGAGACTCCCGTATTCTTAGTGAGAAGAATAGGGAAGGTCCATAGCGACAAGTCTTTTTTAAGGCAGAGAAATAACCCGTTTCTTCCTAATATCATTACAGGTAATGAAAAAGGGGTCTTTTATGACAATGTTCAACGCAAAAGGCAGTGGATTGACAAGGATAAATCTCGACAACCTACCTCAAAGACTGAGCTCCATAGGAGGATGGTTATGTTGTGTGTTTGGTGGAAGCACCGCGGTATTGTTCGTTTTGAATTTTTAAACCGCAATCAAACACTACATGCTGACTTAGAATCATATTAATACATATAACATGTGCATAACATTTTAATACATATGACTAATATATTGCTAACATATTCATAACGTTAATACGAGAATGAATAACATATTGATAACAATAGATTCATAAGCTTTTTATGAAAGTGAAACCTCGCTTAATTCTAATCAAATAATTAGCTTTTTCCTTTCTCCTTTTGCTTTTTCTTCTTCACATTTATCTCTTTCTTCTTCTTCTTCTTCTTCTTCTTCTTCTTCTTCTTCTTCTTCTTCTTCTTCTTCTTCTTCTTCTTCTTCTTCTTTTCATTTTGTTTTCTTGCTTCATTTATCTTTTTCATCAACATAGTCATCATCGGTGTCTTCTTCCTCCTCATCATCATCGCAATCGTCGTCTTCGTCATCATGGTCATCATCATCATCGTCGTCGTCGTCGTCGTCATCATCATCATCATCTTCTGCATTGCTCATTTTTACTGTTGCTAATACAGATGTTGTTGCTACTGTCGTTGTCTGCTCTTTCAAATCGTTGTTGCTCTCTCTATCAATCGTAGTTTTATTATTGTTAGTACTTGTAATTGTCGTTCTTGTTGTTGTTGTTGTATTTCGCCCTGTGGCACTTATTGACGGCCGTGCCATGCGGGCCACGTCCCCAGAGTATTTCAAGCACGCTTCAGAGGAACGCTAAACTTAGGTAAAACTGAGAGAGAATCGCTCCACTGGGACAACACAGCCGTCTTCAACGTTATCTTTTACTCAAATCTGACGTAGATGGCGCTACTGTTGTTGTTGTTGTTGTTGTTGCTGCTGCTGCTGCTGTTCTTGTTGCCGCTGTTGTTGTTGTTGTTAGTAGACCATGGTATTAGTAGAGGCATGATGGTACACGATCTCGTCGTAGTTGTGGTGATGGTGGTGATGGGGACAGTGGTCAGGATGGTGTTCGCGGTTGTGATGGTGGTTTTTAGTTGTTGTAGGATTGGTGGTAACTATACTGTACGTGGTAGAGATTTTATGAGTGTGTGTAAATATATATATATATATATATGTATATATATATATATATATATATATATATATATATATATATATATATATATATATATATATATATATATATATATATATATATATATATATATATATATATATATATATATATATATTGTATTTGTATATGTGAATGAATATACGTGTGTATGTATATATTACATATGTTTATATGTGCACATCTATGTCTGTATGTATGTATATATATATATATATATGTATACAGAGAGACAGAGAGAGATGTACACGTATGTCTACGTGTGCATATATGTGTGCATGTGTGTGTGCATGTGTGTGTGTGTGTGCATCATAGTGCCCAGGCAACCCTAACTGAACAGACTCAAAGACGTTCTAAACATGACCATCATGCACCAATGACAGTAATTCTAATCCAACCAAAGGCGAAACTTCTACATGGACAATCGATCTATTAGAAATAGCTGTTAAATCATATTTTAATCCATTCTACGTTATTCAAATTTCAAAAATCGTCCGTGTGTTTATGTGTCTTTATAATTACAATATCATTGCAATTATCGTTTTAATTATTGCATATTGTGCCAATAATTTTGTTATGTTAAATAGATTAAATTCATATTTTATGTTTGATACAATAGTACATTGTTGTATTATGTTAAATATTATATTATTAAGATATTGTTTTTTTAAAAAAAACAACGTTAATAAATTATGTTAATTATCATATCATTAATGTATTTTTTTTAAATGATGGCAAAATAGCATAATCATATATTATGTTAAATATTACATTATTAAAATGTTTTTACGAATGGTATAATCATACATTATCTTTTATTTTTTCTTTATCTTTTGGTTGTTGCAGTCATGAGGCAGCAGCCATGCTGGAGCACCGCCTTGGAGAGTTAAGTCGAAAACATCGATCTCAGTACTTACTTTTTAAGCGTAGCAGTTTTCCTATCAGTCCCTACTGCTGAACCGCTAAGTTACATGGACTTAAAAAAGAAAAGAATATATGTCTAATTAACTTCAATCGCCGCGGAAGTCGACTTTGCTTTTCACCCTTTCGATGTCAAAAAATAAGTACCAGTTAAGTACTGGCATCGATGTAAAGGGCTAACCCCTCCTCTGCCCCCACAACCCCTATAATTACAGGCCTTGCATGATAGCTTCAAACATTACTAATTCATGCCTTTGTTTCACTTAGTGTTTATATCCATATAACCCCTCATCCAAGCAAATCGATGTTCAGATGTGTCTCAGAGAAGGTCAGCCCATCGTTTTATATTTCATTTGTGGTGTACCCGGGCAGGATATTTTTAAGAAATCAGGAGGTAGCTTATGGGACTGAACCTGGAACCATGTGGTTGGGAAGCAAACGTCTTACCACAATGCCACAAAAGTGAACATTTACGCTAAGTCTCAGCCCAAGATGGACATTGTGAGAAAACCTCTTGGGTGTGCCTCTGTTTATTGACCTGTTTCGCTTTAAATTAACTCGTAATATAATTAATACATAACGCAATTAGTACCCTCATTACGTGTGTAGTGAAGCTTCTGTTTATAATTGCTTTCTTCATGCTTGACCATACATATGATTTTGTGTGTGTATGAGTGTGTATATCTATCTATCTACCAATCTTCATAACAATACACACACACTTACATATATATATAATATATATGCATGTCTGTACATATAAACGTATACGTACATGTATACAAATATACAAATATATATATATATATATACAGATACATACATACGCATATACATATATACATATGTATGTAGAAAGAGAAAGATTATATGTATATATAACACATACATAGATATAGGCTTGATTGTATGTTTATAATATCTATGTATGGATATATATATATATATATATATATATATATATACATATATATTGCTTTTCATAATACGATGACGTCTGTAAGTAGTATAACTGCACATGCGCATGCACACGCTCACAAGCGCGCACACATGCACACACATAGAGACACACAAGACTCCTACATGCATATACACGTGAATCGGATCGATGGCTTCATTATTATATACCCATGCAATACACAGTATCGTGCACAAACGTATAAACGTATACACACGCATAGAAACTGGAAATATACATACATGTTTGTGCGTATGTATACCTACATACAGGCTTAGATACTCATCATATTATATATATATATATATGCATACATATATATATATTCACATACACACATCATATATATATATATATATATATATATATATATATATATATATATATATATATATATATATACGCATACATTTACATATATGCACTCAGATACATAAGTTCACATACATACAGACCTGCATATACACATAGAAAGAAGTACATATACATACATTTACACACACATACACACATTGATGCATAGATATTTATATATGCGCATATAAATATTAAAAATCGTATAATGACTTTTAATTATTCTTAACACAATCAAAAATACCCTTACGGCAATGGCTGCCTAATTTTCGCTTTTCACATTTAATGGCGCAGCAAACTATTCGACGTTCGTGAAATTCAGTTGCCGCCATTAATACTCGGAAATTTTTATTGCGAATAATTCAATCACATCACTGAAAAATGGGCTGCATAAGAGGCTATGCAATTAGCTGGGGCTTTTAAAAACGGATTTCATTAACTAGTCTTGTTTGGTTTGTGTTTATTGAGTTCATTTTTTTTTGTTTTCGTTTTTCTTGTTGCTGTTGTGTTTTTTTGTGTGTTTTTTAAATAGGCCAAACAGAAATGAATTATTTATTTTGATAGATTTCCTTTCATGACCACCACTATCAATACGGCCATCGGTTCTTCTGCTACTGTCGTTGTTATTGGCAGTACTGCTGCTAATGCTACTGCTGCGGCTGCTACTGCTACCACCACTACTACTAGCAGCAGCAGCAGCAGCAGCAGTAGTAGTAGTAGTAGCTCCACCAGCACCACATCTACCACCACTACCACTACCGCCACTTGCAGCTTCCACCTACGCTTCGCTTTGTAACCCACCCATCCTCCACACCAGAATAATTTTGGCATCATTGTTATAGAATTTAGATAATGGTTTAACACAAACACCAGATTTCAAAATAGACAAATTTTACGATTTGTCGTTTCAATCATTTCCTGTTATTCTTATTTATTTATTTATTTTGGAATTGTGACAGTGGTGGAAATGGTGGTGGTGGTGGTAGTGGAAATGGTGGTGGTGGTGGTGGTGGAAATGGTGGTGCTGGGGGTGGAGAGTGTCCAAGAGAGTGACGTCGTTGATGCTGTCATTGACGTTGTTGTTTGTTTTTGTTTTTGTTTTTGTTTGTTTTTTTTAAATTTTAATCTGGGGGAAAAATATTAATTAACCGAATAAGATTAAATATAAATATGAAAAAAGAAAAAAAGAAAAAGGAAACGACAGTAAAACCAACAACAGCAACAACAACAACAACTGCCGCAACAGCAACAACGACGACGACCACCACAACAACAACAACACAAACCATGACAGGCGGCGAATTGGTAAAGTGGCCAGAACGTTGCAAAGAATGCGTCGCAGTTTCCTTCAGCCATTCTGCGTTCAAATCCCAGCAAAGTCAAATTTTGTCATTTCATACTTTCGTGATGGAATTTTCATCTTTTGCTTGTTTCAGTCACTTGACTGCGGCTATGCTGGAGTAACGCCTTGAAGAACTTCACTCGAACAAATCAACCTGCTAATTTACACACACTCACACACACACTCACACACATATTTGAGTGTGTGTCTTTGTGTTTAAGTTTGTTCCCCACTACAGCTTGATAACCGGTGTTGGTGTGCTTACATCCGGTAACATAAAAGTTCAGCAAAAGCGACCGATAAACTAAGTACCAGGCTTTAATGAAAAAAGGTGCTTGGGTCGATTCAAAGTTCTTGAAGGCGGTGCCCCAGCATGGGCGCAGTCTAATGACTGGAAAAAAAAGATAACAGATAAAAGACATACCTATATACCCAGGTATGCATCATGTGTCTATGTGTGTCTGTATAGGTTTGTGAGGGCGCCTGGCCTAGTGGTTTGGGTGTCTCCCTCACGGTCGTGAGATCAGTGTTTCAATTCCTAGACCGGATGGTGCGTTTGTGTTCACCGTAACGTGGTGGTTCGGCAAAACCGATCGGTAAAATAAGTACCAGGCTTCGATTCATTCAGCTAGAAATTCTTCAAGGCGGTGCCCCAGCATGGCCGCAGTGTATTAACTGAAACAAGTAATAGATATTTAAGTGAGGGATGTCATCGGGAATCTTGAGTTACGTCCCTTCGCATTGTACGTTCGTACCGTGTGGAAATTAACTTTTGTCTTTCATCCTCGTGGTTTGGGGAGGGGGTTCGGTAGAATGCTGTAACCAGTCAGTCAAATTAATGATATTGATTCAATCAATTATTCTCCCTACCCCTGCTAAAATGTGTGAGCTTTATGCTAATGAAGCTGATCAATATTTAAATATATGAATTACATATGTAAATTAATTATATCTCTAGTGTAAAAATGGAAATTCCGTGCAAACTATAACGTTGTTGTCGTTTTTGTTCTTCTTCTTGTCTTTGTTGTTGTGTATCATTGCCATTGTTGTTGTTGTTGCTGCTGTTGTTGCTGTTGTTGATGTTTTTGTTGTTACAGTTGTTGTTGTTATTGTTTTTGTTGCGGCCGATATTTTTGTTACTAATTTGTTGTTGTTGATGATGATGATGATGATATGATACCGGTATGGTAATTATCATTGATATTGTTGTTCTTGCTACAGAGTTTAGCGAAGTCGCGTGGCTGGGTGGTTAGGGCATTCGCCTCACGATCGTAAGGTCACGAGTTCAATTCCCGGCGACGCGTCGTGTCCTTGTGCAAGACATTTTATTTCACGTTGCTCCAGTCCACTCAGCTGGCAAAAATGAGTCGTACCTGTATTTCGAAAGGGACCAACCTTGTCACACTCTGTGTCACGTTGAATCTCCCTGAGAAATACGTTAACCGTACGTGTGTCTGTGGAGTGCTCAACCACTTTCATGTTAATTTCATGAGCAGGCTGTTCCGTTGATCAGATAAACATGAACACTCATCGTCGTAACCGACGGAGTGCCAGTATTTTTATAGTTGCTGTTGTTATCGTTGATATTGTTGCTACGTCTATTGTTGTTGTTATTGTTATTGGTGGTGGTAGTGCTGCTGCTGCTGCTCCTTTCACACACTTTGCTCTCTCTCTCTCTCTCTCTCTCTCTCTCTCTCTCTCTCTCTCTCTCTCTCTCTCTCTCTCTCTCTCTCTTCATAGAGCTATAGAGCTACGCAAACGTACGAACACACACACACACCTGATGCATCAAAATGAAGAACAAATTAATTCCAGCCAAGGAATGCCTTAATTTCTCGAAACGCTAAGTTATAATTTAAGAGAGATTTGGTTGCTATTTCTAGCAACTAAAATCCCCCATGAAGAAGCTTGTTTTGGCTGATATGGTTGTTGTTGTAGCTGTTGTTGTTGTTGTTGTCGTTTTCGGTGTTGATTTTGTTGTTCTTGTCATTGTAGTTGATTTTTTGATACTGTTTTCTAGATCTTCTCTTGTACAACAAACAATATGCTAGAAATAATAGTCAAATTCTCTCTCAAGCTTCACCTTTGTAATTTTTTTGTTTATTTGAATTTATTAGCAGCAGCAGCAGCAGCAGCAGCAGCAGTAGTAGTAGTAGTAGTAGTAGTAGTAGTAGTAGTAGTAGTAGTAGTAGTAGTAGTAGCAGCAGCAGTAGTAATTGCTGTAGTTTGCGCCGTTGTTGTTGCAGTTTCCGCTGTGCTGCTGCTGCTGTTGTTGTTGTTGTTGTTGTTGTTGTTGTTGTTGTTGTTGTTGTTAGCCCTTTGCTGCCATCTCTCAACTTTTACCTCCACCTTTCACCCTTGCGCCCACCTCTTACCCCTTTTCTCTCACCTCTCAATCCCCCCATGATTTAACCTCTCGTTCCTTTGCTTTCACTCACCATCAGCAACCCTCGCTTTCAAACCCAGGCAAAATTTCCCCTTACGCATCCCCTACAGCCCATGGCCTAACTTACCCCCTAAATCAAACCCCCACCACTACACCAACGAACCTCAACAACAACAAACAAGCAACAACATGCTGCAACGAGCAACAACAACAACAACAACGATACCATCAAACCACAGCAACGTCGACGACATCAAGAAGAGCAAAAGTTTCAAAAGACAGCAATATTTGTGTGTGTATGTGTGTGTACGTGTGTGTGTGTGTGTGTGTGTGTGTGTGTGTGTGTGTGTGTGCGTGCGTGCGTGCGTGTGTGTACGTGCGCGCGCACGGAATAATTTACAAGTATCAGAAAAGAAGGCAAGTTTTTAAAAAGCGCTACAGCGTTCATGGCGTCAGAAGATGTAACGCCGTCGGCAAAATGATAGAAACCATCACGGCCGACTTGCCGTTGTCAGCTGAATAATGTTGAAGGAGGACTAGGCGTGAAGTTTGCAGACCAAAATTTTCATATTAACTTCGTATTGGTTTAATCTCCTCAAGGAATCAAGAATCTTTGACACGATTCTCTTTTAATGAAGGCAACAATCGGCAATCGGCATCGTTCACGTTATTTCTTCTTTTTCATTTTCTTTTGTTTTTTAATCTTTTTTTTTTTTTTCAGTTGTCTTTAATTGAATGTTCCTCTTGCATCACTTGATCGTTTCGCCCTAAGGTTTCGCCTAGCAAATCATCAACACAAAACCACTCCAGCTCGTTTCACATCTACCATCCGCCTCCGCCACATAGCCTCAAAACCATCTAACCCCCACGCCTATTCTCATTGCGAAACGCCCTCAACTTGCCACTAACCACCTCCTTCCCTCTGCCACCAAACCTGAGCATCACCACCATACCAATTCACCTTGTAACTCGCCTACACTAACCACTGCACACACACACACACACCTGCACTCCGCCATCAAACCCGAGTATCAACCCACCTACCAATCCATCTTGTAACAAAGTTACACCAGTCGCTACGGACCTAAACTCTGCCGTTTGCTCCAATATGGCCGGCACAATTTCGCTTTCAAGTCACCAACGTACGCCTCAGCTCACACAGAAGTTCTCTTGACCTGCCTTATGAAGATATATTTAGCAATATATCTTCTTGCTAAAGATATATATATATATATATATATATATATATATATATATGTATAACAGGGATGATATAACCTAAAGAGGAACCATTCCATCACCAATCTATATTAAATAACCAATGGAAGTCATATTTTGGTGGCATATTGTAAAGGTTCTATTCCATCAATATGACGTCATTTAATGAAACCTGGAAGTTACAGATACCATATTGCTTATAGTAATCATACTCTACAATATGTATTGAGTATTTGTGGTGTCATTCTTAAATCATATGCATACAGGTAGGGGGCGCAAAAGTCGCGCACCAGAAAAATAACACTCTGCCATATCATTTTCATGCTTGTCATGGTTTGCATATATATATATATATATATATATATATATATATATATATATATATACGCACTCTCTTCTCACACTCCATACTGCTGTTTTTTCTCTTTTACTCTCACTCCCTCTTCTCTCTCTCTCTCTCTCTCTCTCTCTCTCTCTCTCTCTCTCTCTCCGCTCTCGTTCACCTCTCTCACTATTCACTCTCCTTCTCTTTCTATCTCTCTCATTCCTTTTCACCCTCTATATCTCTCTCCCTGTTGTCGTAATTGTGTATGAATGAGAGAGAAAGAGAGAGCGTGGGTCTTAGTGAGATATTATTCATGGACACGCATTCATGAATGAATATATAGATGTGTGTGTGTATGCGTGGGTACGTACAAATATATATATATATGTATACATGCATCTATGTGTGTCTGTATATACTATATATATATATACATATATATATATATATACATATATATATATATAGAAATATATGGGTGTGTGTATGTGTGTGTGTGTGTATGTGTGTGCGTTTGTTATATATCTACAAACACACACTCCCGCACACACCGGCACACACACATACACACACACGCCGCGCACATATTTACTAAGAGTGTTTATTGTACGCAACTATTTCTTCACTGAAACCGTGAAATCGTTTCACTTATTCCAAACCTAAAGGGGGTGATTACATTGCTTAATGGACATGTTTTATTGGAGCACTTACCATTTTCGCCACAGACTCTTTGACCACTAACAATCTAGTCATTACAGCAAACACACACACACACTCATACACACACGCACATATACACACGTACACATGCGTGCATACACACACACACATATATATGTATATCCTCCGATCGCAACCCTTTGCAAAATGTCCAACACTTTACTTCTCTGGATGAGAGCCAGTCTATCGCTACTCTTCTGCAATGTTGTACTTCTTGTTTTTGTTGCTGTTCTTTATTCATGCTGATGTTGTACTTGCTGTTGTCTTACTGATCTTCCATATCGTTATACACCTTCATGTACTTATCACTGTTTTCTTTTTTTCTCCTTCTGGTATCCTTTTTCTTTTCTTGGCTGCTGTCGTAGTCCCTGTTTGTCATTGTCATCACAGTTGTAGTTGCGGTTATTGCCTTACTGGCCTTCCATATAATCTCCTTGACGCAATCATCGTTTCTTCATCTTTTGATTTTGTTGCTGTCACTGTGATCGGTGTTTGTGATTATTCTGGTTGTTGTTGTTGTTTATTATGGCCCTTTTTTGTAGTTAGTCTTTCTAGCCTTCTGTAAAATGCTAAGGGTAAAGTTACCTTCTTGAACCATACCGAGTCATAGGGACCAGTTTCCATGTTTCCATGGTGTGTATATTCCCCATGGGGACAGGAAGCCAGTCCCTCTCAGGGTTAACTCATTTTTGCCAGCTGAGTGGACTGGAGCAACGTGAAATGAAGTATTTTGTTCAAGAATACAACACGTCTCCCGGTCCTGGAATCGAAACTACAATCATACGATCATGAGTCCAACATCCTAACCACTGAACCACGCGCCTCCACAAGCCTTCCGTATTCCCTTTTCCATCGTCGCCATTGTTACTTTCGTCATCATCGTCGTATTATCTTTATCTTTTATAACAAGCAAAAGAAATAGACGAATAACTGTGTGTATAAGCAGGTGTGAGGGAGTGTTTGCATTCCATATGTCTACCTGTGCACGTATTATAAGCATGTATGTATAAGTGCAAAAGTTGGTCGTTAAATGTGTGAATATATACCTGTGCATATATATTATAAGCGTGTATATGCCTATATATTACAAGTATTATACATTATAAACATGTATAAACGTGTGAATTAGTTGATGAATATTCATAGATGTATATATGCACATCTGCGCACGTATATATGCACATTTTGTCGAAAAGATAATATAGATGTGTATGTGTATGCGTGCGCTTAAATATGTGAATATATGTGTGTCTCTTTATATGTATGTGTACGAGGCAGATTGCATGGAAACGCTCTGCTATTTTGTCACAACATTAGAAGTACAGTTGATTCCTTATTGTCTAATCTCTGGAATTCTAGTGCCAACAGAACGAGCAAAAATGAAAACATTGCTGGCAAAGCGTGATGGCTTCCCGTACGAAGGGCTTAAGAAGGGCAAGTGAAGAGAAAAATAAAAAGAAACACATATTAAAAAATATATAACATGGAAAAAAAAGACAAGGGACAGTCGTGTGTGAGTGTATGTGTCTGTGTATGCGTGCATGTATATATAGGTGTGTGTTTGTATACTTATATACGTTTGTGAATGTATGTGTAGTCGTATATATATATACACATGCATATATATGTGTATACATATATAATAAACACACAAACACGCACACACATATATATATAGTCTACAAAAATAAAAATGTGTGTGTGTGTGTGTGAGCCTGTCTATGTGTTTGTGTATTTGTGTGTATGTGTGTGAGTGTGCGAGCGCTCGCGAAAAAAAAAATGCTGGGTGTTATGTTTTGCAGGCGGAGAGACGAGTCGATTAAATAAGTTATGTATGCTAATCACGACGATGATGCACGACGATGATGATGATGACGACGACGACGACGATGAT
>NC_142949.1:38275729-38290729 GCF_046866305.1 Octopus bimaculoides | reverse complement strand
TCAGCTAAAATTTCCACAAAGAAGAAAGTTCAAATCCTTAAGCGAGATTTTTACTCAAAATACAAAACTTCATTACAAACTGCCACAAGTATTTTTTCTTTCCGCTTCTCGCCTCTCCAATGCTCTCCAGATTGTGCCAATCGACTACAAACCATTCTAACGTAAACCATATTACATCTAAAACGGAATATTGAATTACTCTAAAATTCCATTATTGTAAACACTCAAATAGTTTTTCGCTTCATTTTTCTTCTAAGCAATTTTTCTTTCGTTCTTCTATGTCCTTCAATTGTTTGTAAAGAAAAAAATATCATGTTTATCCGGAATTCATTAAACAAAACACACACTTGTATGTATGTATGTATGTATGTATGTATTACGCATGCGCGCACGAGTGTGTGTGTGTGTGTGTGTTCATCTCCACAACTATGGAAATGCAGATATTGAGTAGTTTCTTAAAAGTACATGCGCTCACATAGGCGCATACACACACACACACACACACACACACACACACATATATATATATATATATATATATATATATATATATATATATATATATATATATATATATATATATATACATATATATATGTATGTATATATACACACAGGCACGTACGTATGATACACATATATATGCATATATGTATATGTATAAATACCTATATATATGTATATATATGTATGTATATATATATATATATATACACATATAAACATACATGTGCGTGTGCATGTATATATATATATATATAGATAGATATAGATATAGATATACACATATATATGTATCTATACATATATATATGTATGTGTGTTTATGCGAGTGTGTGTGTCCGTGTGTGTGGATGGATGTATTGAGAGAGCGAACGGGAGGAGGGTAAGAAAAAGCGAGATGGTAAAATACTGAGATTTGACAACGAGAATCTACCTTTACGGTCCCCGTTTCGTCCACACAAAACAGAGTCTGTTACGTAATTCACACCTGTTAATTCCAGATTAAACGTTAATTTTTGCGCATCTGTGTATGCGTGTGTTTTTTTTTATTAGTATGTGTATGTCTGTTTGTGTGTGGGGGAGGGGCGCTGCGTGTGTGTGTGTGTTTTCAAGGAGGACTACAGGTTGGCTTACTTCAAAGTTATTTACAGTTGTGCGAATTGTAGTTTTTGCTCTTTTTCCCCTCCAAAAAAACCTTCATTAAAAATTCATATTTTTTTTTTAGTACAAAAGAAAATACGAAAGCAAGATAACACCCACACAACACCGTAATAATAATAATAATAATAATAATAATAATAATAATAATAATAATAATAATAATAATAATAATAATAATAGTAATAGTAATAATGATAATAATAATAATAATAATAATAATAATAATAATAAGGCATTTCAAGTACATTTATTCCCAGACTTGTATAGTTCCCTTTACTTACATGTGTGTGTGTGTGTGTGTGTGTGTGTGTGTGTGTGTGTGTGTGTGTGTGTTTGTATGAGTGTGTGTGTGTGTGTGTGCGTATTCATTATTTTTCATCGTATTTTTTTTATAGATTTCAACAATTTCTCGCGTATTTTTAACTACATTTTATAAAAAAAAATTAGCTTCAATATATTTTAACGTTTTTATAATTTTTTTCATGTTTTCTTTATGTCGTGTGTATGTGTGTGTATGTGTGTGTATGTGTGTAAATGTGTGTGTGTGTGTGTTTGGTGTTAATTTTATTTTCAAAACACTTTAAGAAAAAATCTGTTTTTTTTTAAGTAAATACTTTCTAAAATGTTCTTTAAAAAAAAGTTCGAGTGTTTATAAGTGTGTGTGTGTGTGTTTGTGTGTGTGTGTTTGTATATGTTCGTGTGCGCGCGTGTGCAACTTAAAGTATGTGTCTACGTCTTAGTATGCGTGCACGAGTCTTATACATTCGTTTGAGATGCGTTTGTAAATTAAATGTATTTATACATTTGTATATATATATATATATATATATATATATATATATATATATGTGTGTGTATTTATACATTTGTATATATATATATATATATATATATATATATATATATATATATATATATATATATATATATATATACATATGTATGTATGTATGTATGTATGTATCTCTATGTGTACGTATAAGTTTGTGTGCGTGTGTATGTGCGTATCTAAGAACATAATAAGTCACTGAATATGTAATGTATGTTTAAGCATGTACGTATATTTGTACAATAAGTGTGTTTGTATGTCTCTCTGTAGATGTATAGGCATGTATATATAAGATTATATAGGCATATTAGTAAAGAAAATCTAAGTTTTTGTGCATGTATGTGTTACTGAACGTATATTTGCACGCGTATGCATATGCATGTGTTTATTTACATTCATGCATTCATGTATAAGTCTATATGTGTTTGCATGTGTGTATATATATATATATACATATTATTTATACGTACGCCTATATTTATATGTAATTCTATGTGTCCATTGATGTATGTCTATGTATGACCCTGTGTAGGTGTACGCGAAAGGAAAGCGTAAAAAATACGTCTTATAACAGAAATTTGTTTTTAAACTTTTGCAGGTGCTCTTCGTTCAAGATACTTCTTCTATATATTCATACAAACATACACACACACACACACACATATATATATATATGTATATATATACATACATATACATATATATATGTCCATGTATATATTTACGTATAACACATTCATGTACATAGAATTATATTCAGACACACAGACACATAAACACAAACACATGCACAGGCCCACACACATATCTGTGCACATATATTGACATATACCCACAAACATACATTCGTATACACCTACATGCAAACACACACACACACACACACACACACACACATACGCAAACACACACATACACATACATGCATGCATGCATACATACATAAGCCGTTGGTCGATGTCTTGGTCGGCTGATGCAGTGGGTGGGCTGTGGGACGGTTGTTTTGTTATTGGGTCCGTCTGTCTGTTCGCTTGATTCGTTTATATATGGTAATAATGGAATGTGTTCAGACGTGAGATGATTCTCAGAGTTATCAGCAATCTTTTGGCAGAAAGTGAGGAACGGTAAAACATCTTCAGACACTTTATAGATCCAAAGAAAACGAACGCATTTGTATACGTATATATATGTATGTAGATATATGCATGTATATATATATATATATATATATATATATATATATATATATATATATATACATACATACGTATGTATGTATGTATGTATATGTGTGTGTGTGTGTGTCCAGGGAGAGCCATTTTCTTTTTGTGCCTTATAATTTAACACACTCAGCGGTAAAATTTCCACTTATTTCTTATTTTTATTTTCCTAAAATTTTCGTTGCGTCTTGCAACCTTTTCAATAGTCTTGACTCAAGAGTCAAGACTATTGAACACACTTCAACACACGAACTTGCATAAAGAATCTTGCAAACCAAATCCCGAAACGAAATATATACATACATATATATATATATATATATATATATATATATATATATATATATATATATATATATATATATATATATATATATATATATATATATATATATATATATCGGCATCATATAACCTTGAATGCCATATTCATAAGCTAAATAACCGGAAGCCGAATACGGCATGCATAGACTCTATAAATATCGTCTGGAAAAGCTGAGGTCCAAGGAGGAAGGAAGACATTAATGCTGGTGGTGGGTAGCGATCTCATGACTGTCGGGAGGATTCTGATATTTGTATAATATAGATAAATACATATATTTGTGTGTGTGTGTATGTTTGTGAAAGCGCATGACTCACTGGTTAGAACGTCGAGCTTACGTTCATGTGGTAGTGTCTTCGATTCTCGGACTGGGCTGTTGTGTTGTGTTCTTAAGCAAGACACTTTATTTCACGTTGCTCCAGTTCACTCAGCTGTAGAAATGAGTTGCAACGTCACTGGTGCCAAGCTGTATCAGCCTTTGCCTTTCGCTGGGATAACATTGGTGGCATGGGGAGAGACGGCTTGGTATGCACGGCCGACTGACTGAGGACATTAACAAACGGCGTCTAAAATCAGATAACGAGACGTTAATAGTTTCTCTAAATGCAGTTAAATTTCCTTCCTTTTCCATTTTATTCCTTACTCTAAATCTTGAGTGTTTTCATTTTTGGTCTTCCTAACATACTAACAACACCACACACACTCACAAACACGCGCACGCACGAGCCTACATACACAAACGTATAACATATAGTTAGATATATGCCGCTATGTATATGCACACGTGTGTGCATGTATATACACACACATATAAATCTCTCTCTCTATATATATATGTGTATATATATATATATATATATATATATATATATATATATATATATATATATATATATATATATATATATATATATTATATATATATATATATGTATATGTATGTATGTATGTATGTATGTATGTATGTATGTTATGAACATGCATTTTCATAGAGCTTGCCTTATTCGTATTAGCAAATGTTGTGATAATGATGGGTAGCAATTTTACAAACATAATTGGTCAATATTGACCACAGATTATAAGTATTAAGTGACGTTAGTTATTGGTGTCTCCCTCTATTTCTTCGCCCTTCTCCCTCTCACTACCCCCCCCTCTCTCTCTCTCTCTCTATCTCTCTCTCTCTCTCTCTCTCTCTCTCAGAATACAGATTTAGTATACAGTGTATGTATACTTGGGAACTTTCTTGTGTAGTAAGCGCGTGCAGTAATTTTCATATATGCACATGACGTGGACTTGTAGCGCACATATTTCAGGTGTGTGCGTGTGTGTGTAAATATATATCCACACACATACACACACACATACACACATTCAAACAAACACACACACACACACATATAGACACAAATATAGGCATGTATATTCACACTCTCGTGTGCACATACATACGCACATGCAATATATATATATATATGTGTGTGTGTTTGTGTGTGCATATATGTGTGTGTATATGTATATGTGTATATATATGTGTGTGTGTGTATATATATACATATATAGATCCTATAAGTATATATGCTATACACTTATATATATATGTATTTTCATACATGTATAAGTACAAGTACCTAATTACGTATGCATGCCTGTGTTTATGTATATGCATGTGTTAATATATGTATGTGTATATATATATACATATATATACACGTAATTTGTTTGTGTATATACGTATGTATGTATATATATATATATATATATATATATATATATATATATATATATATATATATAAACATATATATACACGTAACTTGTTTATGTGTATATACGTATGTATGTATGTATGTATGTATGCATCCCTATACGTATAGGACGCAAGACGGAGAGAGAGAGAGTAGAGTGGGTAGGGCAGAAGAAAGACAGGACATGTGTGTTTGCTCGAACCTTCAAATCCACTGGGTGATGTCTGGAGTTCACCATGCAAACATGATTGGAATGAGATGACGGAGACGAAGAGAAAAATTAATAAATAAATCAATAAATTAATTTGCAAAGAAATAAATAAACAGTAATCTCATTTGCTCATTATTTAACTGGAGCCTTCGACATGCTAGAAAACGCGGCCAAGATTTCCCTCAAATCACTCTTTATCGTCTGGAATAAAGAATGGTAAACTGAAAAATATAGACTCTGAGAGAAAGTTAGAATGGAATGGTCTCGGTTTGAATCGTTTTGATCGTAGATTTTGCTAATTAGGAATGTTCTTGGGCTAAACTGCGATTCTAATTGATTCTTCTTTTTTTTTTGCATTAAACGAACCCTTTTTCTTTGTGAAACAATGGAGATGCTTTGTGCCATGCAGAAAATGCAGGAGCTACTCAGAGGTTTACAAGTTGTTCTTCTGAATCCAGTGTTACAGACAAAATGTTTGTACTCAGTGAACAGACAAAATATTTGTCTTGGAACTGTATCTAATCACATACTAGGTCCATAAAAAGTGTCCCCTCTGTTCCCTCCTCTATATTTTGGCTCTTCGTCCTTTACAGCGGAAGCTAAAGCGTTTTTATGTGTTGACTATGTTCGTTAGTTGGGTTTTCATTACCTATTCTTTATCTACTGAGTTCCATATTCGATTCCGGAATCGTTTCTTTGTCTTTGAAACAATATCTTTTTTCCGGCATCTAATCCGATGGGGTCTAAACGTAATGCTTTAATTCGCTGTTGGTTTTCCAAAATTCTTTATAAGAAATTTATTGTGGTTTCATTACTTAAAAAAGAGAATGGATGTCAATAGAGGTAAAAACGTACTCCACACATATCCATTTATGTTTTTTCTCATTAATTTGCGGGATTAGTGAATCTATTTTTCAATTCTTTATTTAGATTCTCATCATTTTAGCCACATACCTGCAGATTCCTTTCTGATGGTATTCACGTTTGCACGCTACGGTGTTGGTTTGATAAATCTTGATGCATGCGTGACTCCCCTCTATCTCTGTTTTTGCTCCTCTCTCTCTCTCTCTCTCTCTCTCTCTCTCTCTCTCTCTCTATCTCTCTCTCTCTCTCTCTCTCTCTCTCTCTCTCTCTCTCTCTCTCTCTCTCATTTTTTTCATCTAGTCTTTCTCTATAATTCCCTCTTTCGATATCTCTCGACATCTCATTGTGCGACAACAACGTTAAATGTTGCACGTACTCATACAAACATACAAATGAACGCACACATATATACACATACATGTAAGCACGCACGGATAGATAGATCTAGATATACATACATAATATATACATATATCATATATATATATATATATATATATATGCACCTACATGCTAGAAAGTGGAGTTAAAACCCTCAACTTAACTGTATAGCTATCTAACGCTATTTAAAGCCTGCAGCCACCTATATTGCTGTTATCTTCAGTTTATATTTACAGCAAATAGTAATAACAATAATAATATCTTTATAAATATTTGCTTTTGAATATTTACTCCTTATTATACACTTTACTCTTTTACTTGTTTCAGTCATTTGACTGTGGCCATGCTGGAGCACAGCTTTTAGTCGAGCAAATCGATCCCTGAGATTATTATTTGTAAGCCTAGTACTTATTTTATCGGTCTTTTATGCCGAACCGCTAGGTTACGGGGACGTAAACACATCAGCATCGGTTGTCAACCGATGTTGGGAGGGACAAACAAAGGCACACCAACATATACACACACATACATGTACATATATATACATATACGACGGGCTTCTTCCAGTTTCCATCTACCAAATCCACTCACAAAGATTTGGTTGGCCCACGGCTATAGTAGAAGACACTTGCCAAGGTGGTGGTGGTGGTGGTGGTGGTGGCGGCGGCGGCGGCGGAGGCGGAGGCGGCGGCGGCGGCGGAGGCGGCGGCGGAGGCGGCGGCGGAGGCGGCGGCGGAGGCGGCGGCGGAGGCGGCGGCGGAGGTGGCGGAGACGGCGGAGGCGGCGGCGGCGGCGGCGGCGGCGGCGGCGGAGGCGGAGGCGGAGGCGGCGGAGGCGGCGGAGGCGGCGGAGGCTGCGGCGGAGGCGGCGGAGGCGGCGGAGGCTGCGGCGGAGGCGGCGGAGGCGGCGGAGGCTGCGGCGGCGGTGGTTCAGCAGTGATTAGTGGTGCTGGTTGTTTTGCGTCCATTGTTATAGTGATAAAGCTGCTGCTGCTGTTGTTACCCCTCTTTTAATTCGTTTACCTTCCACTCTCCCTCAGCTCGCCAACTCTCCATAGCTGCAGCCGAAATCCCCATCGTGGTGCCTCACACAAACCGCTGTCCCCGTCGCAGCCTCGACACCAGCTGAACCAGAACCAGAAAACGAAGAGGCCGTCTATGTGCTCACCAGGCCTGCTGAAAATAGTAACCAAATCTGCTTGAAATGACGCACCACTGTCTGTCTTAGAAAAGGTCACATTGGATGATGCCATCTTGGGTTGCTGCAGAAACGGAAAGAAAAAGATCCAATGGTCATGGATAGAATATCTTTGATCAAAAGTTGTTTGGTCGGTACTGGTCTGAGGCTAAAGTACAACAACGCCACCTCAGTCTCCAACGCTCCCACCATCCCCATTACTCACTACCACCACCACCACTATCACCACCATCACCACCGCCAATAACGCCTCCATCACCTTCACTTTCACCGACATCTCCACCACTTCAGCCACCAACCACCACTGCCGCCGTCATCCCCATTATCGTCACAGCCGCCATAACCCCACCACCACCACCACCACTGCAAACACAAGCACCACCGTCACCACCAACACTTACACCACAACCATGCAGAAACAACAACAACAACAACTGCAACAACGCAGACACTGTCTCTCGTATTCTTCTCTGCTTCCCTCCCTCCAGCCCCCTCCACCATTATTGCATTGTCGACCATCAGCTGCTCGTTAGTTCCTCCCACCCGACTTTTTCCCCCCTTTCTACTCATTGCATCTCCCTTCCGTATTGCCTCTCCTTTTCTCCCCCACCTTTTCCTCCTCCTCCTCCTCCTCCTCCTCCTCCTCCTCCTCCTTCTCCTCCCCTTCCTCCTCCTCCTTCTCCTCTTACGACCACAAAGCCGGCGCTGTTTTAACCCACAATATAAAGTACAGCAGACGCAATTGAGCCGGTAATGATGATGGCTTGCTTGCTTCGTCCATAATCAAATAGCAAGTCACCTGAAAAATAAAATAAAAACAGAACGAAATAAGAAAGAAAACAAAAACAAAAAAAAAATATGAAAGCAAATTAACGGCAAATCACTTCTGTGGAACTAAAAACCATGGCTGTTGTTTGTGTAAATGTTTCGGGAGAAAATTGTGAAGGACAGTTTTATGTGAATTCTATAGTCTGTTTAATAGATACTCTAAATTGCTTTAGTCACAAAACACTCAATACTCGCCCGCTCGCTCGCCTCTCGCCCGCTCGCCTCATCGTTCCTTCGTTCGTTCGTTCGTTCGTTCGTTCGTTTGCTCGCTTGCTTACACTTATATCCAATTGTTTGTGTTGTTTGTTGTGTTATCCTCATCGTCATCGTCGTCGTCGTCGTCGTCGTCTTTGTTATTATTATTATTATTATTATTATTATTATTATTATTATTATAATCAACATCATCATCATCATCAACAGCATCATCATCATCATCATCATCAACATCAGCATCATCGCCGCCGTCGTTGTTTCCTAATGGCGGCGCGGCTTTCACTCTTTTTTTTTTTATTTCTTACTCGACTGTTTTCTTTTCGTTGTTTCTTTTGTTATTTGTTTTTATTTTACATATTTTTAAGTGATTTATATCATTCCTTTTGCCCTATAAAAATTCGATTTGTTATTTTTCATATAAATATATGCGTATATATATGTGTGTGTGTGTAAGTATGTATATTATATATATATACACCTATATATAAATATATTATTATTATTATTATTATTATTATTATTATTATTATTATTATCATTATTATTATTATTATTATTATCATTATTACTAATATTCTCATCATTATTATTTTTATCATTATTATTATTATTATTATTATTATTATTATTATTATTATTATTATTATATTGTACTACAATATATTGTAACCATTCGCATTGTATTGCGACTGGTTTTCACATTGTTTCAGCGTGTTTTATTACTATTATTGTTGTTGTTATTGATGATGATGATGTTGATGTTGCTTGTGTTATTGTCGTTGTTCTTTTGTTCCTTTCCCCCAATCTAATGTCATTTTAGTGGACATCTTTATCTAATTGTTCCAAGTTAAAGATAAGTTGCTCTAAAAAAAGAAGCAAAAAACAATGGCGGCAAAATAAATGAATGCATGTTTGTTTATGTCTTTGTTTGCGTTAGTTCAGTTTCCGTTGCTGGTTGTTTTTCTTTTTTAGTTTTTTGTTGTTGTGGTTTTTGTTCATGCTTCCTTGCACGTATATGCGCATTTATGCATGCAAATGCATATATATATACATATATATCAGCGTATATATTCGCCTTTGCTTTAATGTAATAGATAGATCGTGTATACGTGTAGATCCCCCCCTCTCTCTCTCTCTGCATGTCCTGGGAGATCGTGTATAAGTACAAACAGTTCGCTTCAGCCATCATGTCTAAGGCCATCTGGAGTACCGTCTTCATATATGTATCTTATATATATATATATATACATATATATATATATATATATATATATATATATATATATATATATATATATATATATATATATATATATATATATATATATATATATATATATATATATATATATATATATATATAAAAATGCATATATATATATACATATATATATGCATGTATATATATATATATATATATATATATATATATATATATATATATATATATATATATATATATATATATATATATACACATATACATATATATATATAAATATAATATACCGCTAAGCATTTCGCCCGGCTTACTAACGTTTCTGCCAGCTCCTCGCGGCCTTTTAAGAACAATAATGTTCCTATTTATTAATAATGTATTGCAAATTAAGCATAACTTGGGACATTTAAATATAACAATTCTCATTTTCATACCTCTATTCCAAACTTTTGGCCACGACTGAAAATCCATTTATAACTTTATTGCATACAAAGGTGACGAGCTGGCAGAATCGATAGCGCGCCGGACAAAACGCTTAGTGATATTTCTTCCGGCTCTTTACGTCCTAAATACAAATTCCACGAAGGTTGTTAGGCCAAAGCAAACTCTGCCTTTCATCTTTTCTGGATAGATGAAATAAGTACCAGTTGATAACTGGGGTCGACATAATCAAGTAGCACCCGTGTGAAGATGAACGAAACGCCGCTAAGCATTTTGTCCGGCACCATTCTGAGCAAACTGAGAAAGATTCCGCGCTTCATGTACTGTTTTGTTTCGCAACACATGGGACAGTTGTGTTGTTGTATTGTAATTAATACCAACAACAACAGCAACAACAATAGAAAAAAAAAATCCAACGAACTACAAAAAGGACAGAATGATACGATTTCATTTTGCATATCGTTCTTCTCGTGAGAGATTATTTCTTGAAATATGTGTGAGATGTGTACGTGTGTGTGTGTGTGTGTGTGTGTGTGTGAAGGTGCATGGCTCACTGGTTAGAGCGTCGAGCTTACGATCGTGAGGTTGTGAGTTCGAATCCCGGACCAGGTTGCGTGTTGTGTTCTTGAGCAAGACACTTTATTTCACGTTGCTCGAGTTCACTCAGCTGTAGAAATGAGTTGCGACGTCACAGGTGCCAAGCTGTATCGGCCCCTTTGCCTTTCCCTTGTATAAGATTGGTAGCATGGGAAGGGGAGGCTGGTATGCATGGGCAACTGCTGGTCTTCCATAAACAACCTTACCCGGACTTGTGCCTCGGACGGTCACTTTCTAGGTGCAATCCCATGGCCATTCATGACCGAAGGGTGTTTCCTCTCCTACACATATATATATATATATATATATATATATATATATATATATATATATATATAAACATGTACGTATGTATGTATATATACGCATCAATAGGTCTGTCCAGATACAATCCATGTATCTATCTATATATCTATCTAACTATCTATCTATACACACACACGCGCACACACACACACGAACTATAAAAATGAGTGACTTCTCAGAGTCATGCTACTTGAATATTGTCACCTGTTCTCAATCAAGTCTTCTCTGTGTGTATGTATTTGCGTGTGTAATTCACTTCGTTTATGAATATAACTATGTGTGTGTGTGGTCGTATGTTCTCGTAGTATTCGAAATCTATTTTACACACATATACACTCATAAATATATATATATATATATATATATATATACACGTGCATGTACATATATATTAATTATTTATATATATACAAAAACACGCATATATATAAATGATTGATGTATATGTACATGTATGCAAACATATACATTCATACGTGCATACATACATATACACACGCGTCATATATGTGTGTGTATGTGTGCGTATGTGTGTATGCGTGTGTGTATGTGTGTTCGTGTGCGTGTACATACACGCACAAACACATACACACACGTTCATGCATATACACACACAGGCACATATATTATCACACACATTAAGACATATTGATATACATAAGGGACAAGTTTCTTATAATTGCGACACAACATGCCAACCCCTACTGAGGAAAGGATGGGTGGGTGAGAGAGAGGAAAAGGATATGTGACTGGATTAGAAGTGTGGGAAACTCTTACTGTTTAAATTTTAAATAAATATAAGGAGTTCTATCAATATGTATTTAGTCTCGCTATAAAAGTCTCGCCCACCGGGGATTGCTCGAGAACTTGGGATGAGAATCGAAGCTGATGGCTTTGTTGTTAGCAAATCACAGTTCTCTCGTCTCATACGGACTTCATTTCACACTGAACTTAATACTTGTGTACATGCTTATGCACATACAGATGTATGTGTGTGTGTATACAGTAATCCCTCGACTATCGCGGATGTTGCATTCCAAAACCTCCAACAGAAATATTTAAAATCTGAAAAGAATATAAATACCTATCGGCCGCAGAAACTCGCGATATAAATTTACATATATTAGCCAGAAAAATCCGCGATGTACTGAGTCCATAACTTAGCGACTCAGCAAAAGTAACCGACAGATTTTAAATATTAAGCAATTAGTTCGATTTACCCTTGAAGACGATGTCCCAGCATGGCCGCATCCAGTTACTGAAACATGTAAAACATAAAAGATATGTTTTTCTGATTTTATCCTTTATTGCAGGCTGTATGTGGCTGAATGGTTAAGAAATTACTTCGCTACCAAGAAGTCTTAGGTTCACTTCCCTCGTGCGGCATCTTTCGCAAAATGTCATTGCCTCAGGCCAACACATTCGTTCAGAATGAAATTGGGTAGACGGAAACTGTATAGATAGATAGATAGAAATAAAAAGCTAAGGTGGAGAAAAACACGAAAGGCAGAAAATCAACAGATAACTAACAAACAAACAAATAAACCAATGCAAGCAAATACAAATAAGCTAAGACACACAGACAGACGAACAACTGACCGAACCAACATTTTGTGATTGGTTGTCTGGCTGACTGGCTGGTTGGCTGGTGGAAAGTTGTGTCGTCTGTATTCGAAAAGCTCTTTGTTTTTTGGGGGTTTTTTTTTCTTCTTTTTTTAGCAATGGTATATTATAAACGGAACGGTGAACTAAATCTACTATCAAAGACTATTTTCTCATAAATATTCCAACGTTATCATTTCCACAGACTTCAAAACTAAAACTTTTATCCAAAAAGAACAAAAAATGTCAACAATAAATAACCTAAAAAATAAGTAAACAACAATTTCGAAGTTTTGTTCGTTGTATGTACTAAAGTTTCACTTGGAGTTTCATGGGCAATAATACTCGACGCTTTAACTAATCTAAACAATAGATTCCGTTGCGAATTTAATACAATGTTATTGTTGTTGTTGGAGGTGGTGGAGCTGACGATGATGATGATGATGACGACGACAACGACGACGACGACGACGACGATGATGATGATGATGATGATGATGGTGGTGGTGGTGGTGAAGAAGACGCTGACAATGACGATGATTGTTTTGGGTTGTATATTGAATGTGCGTATATGCGTGAGTCGAAGTGTCCAACTATGCGTATACACGCGTACGTAAGCGTATACGTACATACATTCATATATATATATATATATATATATATATATATATATATATATATATATATATATATATATATGCATGTACATATATATGTGTGTGTTATGTATGTACATATATATGTGTATGTTATGTATGTATGTACGTATGTATGTTTATGCATATATATATATATGTATATATGTATATACACACATATAGGTTGATGTATGTGTATAAGTGTGGATTTATAACTGTGTTTGAGATTTATATTTATATAACCAAATAACATCAGCCAATATTAATAATAACAAGTCTTGCTTCATTAGCCACAAGGGCTTATAAATATAACACAAAAGAAACCGTACAAAACGATCACAAAATATTTTCGGATGTGCGTGTATGTGTGTGTGTGCAAAACTTCAAAGTAATGTAAGGGTGAGAAGATCCACTTAGGGTGGATCAAGGTACCCCATAACTCCCTGACAACTAATTTCTGCTCTAATCAGCTCCTGGACACAAGGATCCCTGAATTTTCTGGTGAACATCATCGATCTTATCAATGTTGCAAAGGGTCTCACATCTTCTAGCTGCCGTCCTTTTCTGTGGGTATATCTTCGTATTCTTTTTATTTTCTACTCTAGGCACAAGGCCCTAAATTTTGGAGGAGGGGAACCAGTCGATTAGATCGACCCAGTACGCATCTGGTACTTAGTTTATCGACTCCGAAAGGATGAAAGGCAAAGTCGACCTCGGCGGAATGTGAACTCAGAACGGAAAGATAGGCGAAATGTCTAGTCACGAGCAGGCTGTTCCGTTGATCGGATCAACTGGAACCCTCGTCGTCGTAACCGACGGAGTGAAATGCTATATCTCCATTTTCTTGATTTTCTTCTGAATATTTATAAACCAAGATTTATATTTAAACTTATTATTTTATGAATATCATTATTATTCACAAAAAATATTAGGCAATAAACCAGTAATTCATTGGATATTACTATCCCTTAATGAGGTTAATTTAACCTCTGATTGAATATATATACACATACATACATACATACATACATACATACATACATTAGAGAAACTTGATTTGTGACTTTTCCTTTTTCTTATTTTCGACATTTGACATTTATGTTTTACGTAAAGACAAATTACGTTAGCATAAGTAAAGCGAAACATCTTCAACGCGTAATCGAAACCGGATATGCATCTTTAGAATACCGGATCTGACCACACAATCCATCTTATCCAGC
>NC_142949.1:38245729-38263229 GCF_046866305.1 Octopus bimaculoides | reverse complement strand
AGTGTAAGAGGCTAAGTGAGTGAGAGTCTGGGGAAGAGGGGAGACGAGGAAGACGGTTCAACACTCAAGAGAATAACACTCAATTGAGCTTAGGTTTACGCCACCAGCCGCTAGGGGGCGACGATAAATAAAATAATAAGGAAGTAAAAAAAACAAATGAAGAAAATATAAGTCGGTTTGTAAAAATGAATGATATTGCTCCGATTCCGAATGACCGCGTTTAATCTATCTATCTGTCTATTTTTCTTTTTATCTATCCATCTATCTATCTATCTATCCAATTATCTATCTATCTACCTATCTGTCTGTCTATTTACTAATCTATCTACCTATCTATCCGTCTATTAACTTGTCTTTCTACCTGTTTATCTGTCTATATACTCGTTTATCTGTCAATCTCTCTTTGTATCTTTCTATCTTTCCATTTGCCTATCTATCCGTCTGTTTATCAGTCTGTACATCTATTCTCTCATCTGTCCATCTATCTACCTACCTATCTACATATCTATTTATCTATTTGCCAATCTATTTTTTCATTTGTGTATGTCTGTCTAAATATATGTATGTATGTGTGTGAGCGTCTGTGTGTGTTTATCTCTCTCTCTCTCTCTCTCTCTCTCTCTCTCTCTCTCTCTCTCTCTCTCTCTCTCTCTTCTCTCTCTATTTGTCTATCTACCTACAATTTATCCTTACGAGGGTCGGTTAAAAATTTCAAAGGCTGACGAAGACACTCTCGTGGAATGAGACCAAATGAGGTCTCATTACGGTAAACACACTTCTTCCATCGGTACTGCAGTGCTTGAATCCCATTTGTGAGGGAGCTTTCTTCCTATTGGTCAAAAAGTCATCAACAGCAGATGTGACGTCATAATCACTGTGGTACTGGTTCCAAGAGTGATCAATAAAATTTATTAACCAATGCATCAAATACACCCCGTCCAGTATTGAGAATATACAGAGAATCCCGATGAGATGACAGGTGTTATTCATTTCAACAAGATTTGCTTATAATATGATAATCAAATCTGTAAATAAAAGGGATGGGCAATGCCATATTTCCCCAAATGAAAAGCGTTATCATTCGCAGACCACGTCTAAAGCCTTCTCCAAGTTGTAACTGTCAAAACCCTTTTATTTGTCCACTCGATCAGGCATGCTAAGTCAACTTCTTTGTGGGAAGCCGAAGTTAAAGCATTGCCCCGAAATAAGGAAATCCAAACGTCGTTAGTTTATTGCGAAAGTAATTTTCAAAAAGTAAAAGACATGCAAATCATCAAACTTCTTTCCGACACATGGATAAGCATAAAACCACAAAGTTAGTTAGCTATATATGGCATCTAAATGTCCACTCTACACCACACACAGTCAATTGGAGCATCGTCGAACGATCCATGCCATATGTAAATGGATCGAAGAGGTGCAGGCTTTGTGTAGCCAAATGATCTCACATTCTTTTCAGATCCCAGATCTCCACGGGCCTACTAAATTCCAGATCTGAAAGTTTTAGTAAATATAAACACATGAATAAATTTCTTTTGTTTGGCTGAAATATGCTACCCTCTCCGGATTAAGTAGTCGCTCTTATTGTTTACATTGCCGCGCAGAATTAAACAAACGAGTAATCAAACTGTTTGCAGAAGGAATGGTCAATCGAAAAATACATGTGTGCATGCACATATGTGAGTGCGTGTGCATGTATGCGTATATATTTATTTCTATGTATCTGTATGTATGTACGAAACTCTTTAGTCTTCCACTTTTAGACGTATTTTTCTAATATTAAATTCATTAACGTATGCCAGTGTTATAATTCCAGTTATAGTAACACATGATAGAACTGGCGATTACACCACTGCAACTTTAGAAGCATTTCTAACACAAAGTTGCAGTGACATAGATTTCCTAAAATGTTTGTTCGAATTACATAATTTCTTGAACGGAGAGAAGATTGGTAATGATTCTACATGTGGAAGCTGTGACCATCCCGTCGAATGTTTTTTATGTTGATGATTTTGTCACTGATTTATATTTTAGTTCTTACTTTTATTTGACTCTTTATTTATTTGTCAATGAACAGTTACAGAAATCGCTCAGATTGACAGGCTGGTTGACAGATTGACGGAAAACCACAGACAGATGGTCAAAATTAGATACGAACATAGATAAGTAGATTGATAGATAGATAGACAGATAGATAGATAGATAGATAGATAGATAGAGTGATTGATTTTATATATATATATATATATATATATATATATATATATATATATATATATATACAGGGAAAGATAGGTAGGCATGCAGACAGACAGGGAGACAGAGACAGCGAGACAGACAGGCAGACAGGCAGACAGACAAAGACAGAGGTGGATGAAAACTCGCTTTTGAAGGATATGGTCATAGGAAACATATGTCTATAATATACGTGTGAGTGTGTGTATTCGTATCACTGAGTATGTGTGTGTGTGTGTGCATGTGTGTGTGCGTGTGTATGTGTGCGTATCACAGAACGTGTTAATGTGAGAACATATTTGTGCATCTCTTCATTATCGCAGTTATAACCACACATATTTGTTATTCTTCATGTCACCCAGGCAAAATCCTTAGGTTATAACCCTAACAAATGTGGCTGACCTCAAAGCGTGTATCGGCCGACTTGTCGAAGGTGAAAGAACATATTGCTGACCATTCCAGAGAAACAGATCCAATTCCGTATGTAGTGCACTGATACAATTATATTTGCATTGTGTAGTTACCGGCTCCGGGATATAGCTAGGGTTAAAGTTCAAATTCCGGATGAGCATTAATGCAACATGGAATTCGATTGTCTCTGAGCTATTGTTCTGGATTTACATCAGCTATTATTCTGGGGGTTAGGCTAGTTTGGTGTTTGGTGGGGGATCTTTTATTGCTTAGCGAGAACGGAAAAGGCAGAGGTGGGCGTTTATGGCGCTTCCAGAGTCTCACACAATGATGTAATAAAGTAAGGAATTGAAGAGAAATTATCCTCTCAAATCTGTTTTTGACCCGGATGCTTCCGACACAGTGGTTTCCACTAAAGACATACACTCTCAGGGGTCAGTGTGGTAGTGCTCAATCCAAGCAAAGGATAAAGAGAGCGAACAAAAACAGAAACGCTCTCCCATACACTTTGCCCGTCTATCAAATTTCTCTCCCATGTTTTTTTTGTTTGACTCGAGAATATGATTACGAAAAACTTGCCGAAGCTTTCTATCTGTGAGACCGAATCCCAAACTTTGTATTTACAAGGTGAATTTCTTAATTTTACTGCCACTGTATTACTTGTGACTATTTCCACGAGTATCTTCGAAATAAAATGCCAGAAGGTATGTGATTCGAAAAGGGAGAGGTCTAACTAACTCAGACGGCTTTGTATAAATGATTAGATCAGGATTACTCATGTTAAGTCCACTACAAGAAAAAGGTCTTAGCATGTTCTCTCCACCCAACCACAGTCTGACCTGAACTTTATGAATATGTATATATACATATATATATATGTATATATATATATATATATATATATATATATATATATATATATATATATATATATATATATACAGAGAGACACAGACAGACAGACAGATAACTGAATGAATAAATAGATTTGTGTATGTGTCTGTGTGAGTGTTTACGTGGTTTTATATGTATTAATGTAGATAGATTGATAGATTTAAATACACACACACACACACACATATATATATATATAGACACACACAGATCATAGATGCATAAATATTTATTCATTTATAGAAATGTGTATGTAATGTGAATGTGTCTGCATGTGTTTCTTTGTGTGCACGTGTTTCTACGTCAATTGGTTGGACTGTTCGGTTCCAACGTTTATAAGACAAGCAATGAAGATGATCTGGATGGTTATGATTGCTATTGTTGTTGTTATTTATATTTTCATTTTTATGATCATCACCATCATCATCATCATCAACAACATCGTTTTTATCATCATTATTATTGTTGTTGTTGTTGTTGTTGTTGTCGTTGTTGTTGTTGCTGCTGCTGCCGCTGTTGTTCTTGTTGTTGTTGTTGTTGTTGTTGTTAGTGCCATCATTATAGTTTGCCACTTAACCCTTTAACGGCAGCAATATCGGTAAGGATATATTCTCCCATTTGTCTCATAAAATCTTGGACTTGAGAACACCATCCAATTTCTCCGTGTTTATTTATTAATTTATTAATTTATCTTTATTTTATAAATTTTGTGAAAGCTTTTAAAAGCTGAAATCAATGCTCCCACCCTGTTCATATTCTACCCGCCCACCAACATCACATGACACCACACCCAGATTACCACCCGAAATGTGTAGTTTCAGCTATTTATTTCACCTTTAATTATTAAAAGTGTGTTTATTTTGGGGGTGGTTTTGCTTGCTTTTCTTCATTTTTTCTTTCTCTTTTTAGTAATGCTATGCTATCATTTTAATTATATAACTATATATATATATATATATATATATATATATATATATATATATATATACATATATATATATATATGCATGTATTTATTTCTGCGTGTGTTTTTGTTTTTTTTTTTTGCTACCCTTCATAATTTTGTATGCATGCGTATATATATGCGTTGGATGGCATTTAATGACATGTTACACCCGTAATTATTATTACCATTATTATTGTTGTTATTATTATTATTATTATTATTATTATTATCAGTAGTAGTAGTAGGAGGAGGAGGAGGAGGAGGAGGAGGAGGAGGAGGAAGAGTAGTAGTAGTAGTAGTAGTAGTAGTATCATGTTATATATGATTTTCATTTTATATTTTAATCCCAAGTTAAATCCATAATTATAATTTATGCATACTTATATAAATATATGTACATACATATATATGTGTGTGTGTGCATATATGTATATAATATATAATATATATATATATATATATATATATATATATATATATATATATATATTTGTGTGTGTATGAGTGTATGTATATAGATACATGTATGTATATATATATATATATATATATATATATATATATATATATATATATATATATATACACATATACATATTTATATATATATACATAAATACATATATGCATATATATATACATAAATACATATATGCATATATATATACATATACATATATATATAAACATGGACAGACGCCGTTCATTTTTATGTGAGTATATCAAGGAGCACACTATCTAATGTATCATTTCTCTTTTAAATCGTGTGATATTAGGGAGATTTGACTACTATTTTTAGCAGGTCGATTATCCACACTGGGGAGTATTTTGTTCTTTATTTTAACCCTAGATCTAACCTGATTTAGCAGGTACATAATTAAAAGCAACCCAGCTAAGACTTCGGCATTTAGCTGTTTTAATTATGAATCTAATGTCTTTCATATTACTTCTTAAACGGTATTTTTCTGTTAATTATTTTGGGCGCACATACATGGCCGGATGGTTAAGAAATTTGCTTCATAATCATGAGATCTTTTTTCCAATTCAACCATATAGCATATTGGACAAGAATCGTCTTTTCTTGCTGTAAACCACGTGACGAATATAAGTCTTGTAAAGGCAATTAAGTCGAAGAGAATCTGCGTTGAAGCTGGTTAGATGGACCCGTAATTCAAAGAAGCAACCTTGTCACAAGGTTGTGACAAGGTAATCTTACTGTAATCCTTCTGATCAAGGATTACAGTAAGAGTGTAAATGTCTGTGGAATACTCAACCACATGCACTTTAATTTAATGAACAAGTAGTTCACATTATCGAACAACTTTGATGTTCCTCATCGATACCGACGAAGATCCATTGAGTTTTACTGGTTAATTAATTTCTAAGTATTTACATGCTTGTGTTTTAATTGTCGTATTCCTGTTTATATCCCTGACATGATGGTTACCTTATTTCTATGGTGAATACTGAGATCACAACATTTCTCAAGAGCGGGACGCTGGGCCTTCGCAGATTTCGAGAACAACAATCTTTATTTCTGTTTTGTTTTGTTTTTTTTGTGGAGGGGAAAATCGATAGACAGACAGACAGACAGACAGACAGACAGACAGACAGACAGACAGACAGATAGATAGATAGATAGATAGATAGATAGATAGATAGATAGATAGAGTAGCGTAGGGGCAGGTTGGCAGTGTTGTAGGGAGATGTGTGACTGAGCATACATGTAATACTATGGATTAAAGAATTACTTGTAATGCATTTTCTGATATTAATTAGAAACGGTTATTTGTAGCAGTTATTGTTGTTGTTTGTTTGTTGTGGTGGCGGTGGATATGACGGTGAAGGGCGGTGGGGTGCTGATGATGGGAGGGGTTGCAGCAGTGATGGTGGAGGATTTAATTTGAGGCGTTATAAGGTTCTATTTATTCGATCATACATACACATAAATCTACCATCTCAAAGATATACGCATTCATACATATACACAAACACACACACACATATATATATATATGAATATATACATATATATATATATATATATATATATATATATATATATATATATATATATATATATATATATATATATATATATATATATATATATATATATATATATATATATATATATATTCATATATACATACACATATATACATACATGTCTATATAGATAGATAAGCATATATAAATATATATACACGGGTATATATGTGAGCGTAAGTATATCATTGTATATTTTCTGCCTTTACGTATACATATATACATATATACATAAATATATATATATATATATATATATATATATATATATATATATATATATATATATATATAAATTAAAGATACTTAAGTTCATACTGTATAATATATGATTCATTATTTCTGCATGTTTGCAAATATATGTATCAATATGCGTGTGGGTGTGGGTGTGTATACAGCTATTAATATGTTTACACCTACACACATACACAAATATTTACCACTAATATCAAAGTGCAATATTCGCAATATGTGTGTGCGTGTGCGTCTATATATATATATATATATATATATATATATATATATATATATGTATATATTTATTTATTTATTTATTTATATATATATATATATATATATATATGTTTATTTATCTGTATATATATATATATATATATATATATATATATATATATATATATATATATATATATATATATATATATATATGTTTATTTATCTGTATATATATATATATATATATATATATATATATATATATATATGCAAATAGTTAGAAAGAGACGCATATGTATGTATTTACCTATCTAATTATCTATTTATCTATCACTCTGTATACATACATATATATACATACATACATACATATATATATATATATATATATATATATATATATATATATATATATATATATATATATATATATATATGTATATATATATATATATATACATATATATATGTATGTATATATATTTAAATATCTATCTATATATGTAGCTATATATATGCATATGTATTTAATATATATATAGATACACATGTATGTATAAGTATATGTGTGTGTGTAAATATGTGCGTGTAATTATGTGTGTCTGTGTTTATATCTATACATATGAATATATACATGCTTATATTTATGAAGAGTAAATTTCTTACAAGCTCAGTCTATAAAGATTCCACGACTTATATATACATGCACGCACACACATATATATAAATATATATATATATATATATGTATGTATGTATGTATGTATGTACATACATATATATATGTATGTATGTATGTACAAATATATGTATATCTATATACATGTATATAGATATAAGCATATCTATCTATCTATGTATATGTATGTATATAATTTTTCCTATCTTTTCTTTGTATCCGTTGAGTTTCTTTTAAGGTCTTGTATATTATTGCTTTCGTTATTGTTACAGTTGTTAATGTTGTTTTCTTTCCCCCACCCCACCACCGCACTATTACTATCTTTTTATATTCTTTGTTGTTTGTTATATTTTCTGTTATTTAAGCTGTACGAAACTGTACGTAATTATATTCAAAAATGAAAGTCTTATATTGCTTTTGGCGCGAAATCAATGTGATCAAAACATCGCTTAAGTAATACGAAGCAATAACGGCCTCCGTTCCTCAAGGGATAACTTTCATTTATTTCAAGGAAACGCGGCTCTTACACAATATATACACAAGGCCTGTACTGCTTATAATTCTGTAAGCTAATTACAATGAATTAGATGTGAAGAGTGTGCTTTTGCAAGCGAGCAAAATACCACGATGGGAATTGCAAAGGGGTTACAATGGGGTTAAAAGTTACGACTACATGAAAACCCATTTAGAAAGAAACTGGAGACTGGAGACTAGAGACTAGAGAATGGAGTTTGGAGATTGGAGATTGGAGACCGCAGACCGCGGACACGGTATAATAGATAGATAGATAGATAGATAGATAGATAGATAGATAGATAGATAGATAGATAGATAGATAGATAGATAGATAGATAGATGAACAGACACAGCAGTAGTAAAATATAACTACACTAACATATATACACACACACATATATATATATATATATATATATATATATATATATATATATATGCACACACACACACACACACACACACACACAACTGATTGGAGAAACACGTGCACAGACATACATATATTTACAAATATACATCTATATACATAAGTTTATATTATTTAATGTATGCATGTATGTATATATGTATGTATATGTGTGTGTTTGTGCGTGTGTATGTATTTTTGTATACGTGTATGTATACAAGTACATATACATGCACACACGTACACATACACATACAGACCTACATATCAGGAAGCACACCAATATCTATGCCCGAACATCTAAGGATATATATGTTCCCTAGTATATTCATACACACAAACGTACGTAAACCTAATTAGATGTAGATACATATATACTTATGCGTGTATATATATATATATATATATATATACATATATATATATATATATATATATGGCATAGTGGTGTTGTAGAAGAATGTTCTTTCATAAGTTGGTCTATGTTTTTGAGCATGAATAGCAATCACTTAATCAAGCATCTAAACACATACGCACACACACACACACACACACACACACACACACACACACACACACATATATATATATATATATACACACACAAGTAAAACGTAATTCCTTTTCATCTTCTACTTGTAAATATTCATAGACATAAAACTTAATATCATACACATATAAACGTATAAAGTCCGTCATAAACATTTTCATCTAAATAGATAGATAGATAGATAGATAGATAGATAGATAGATAGATAGATAGATAGATAGATAGATAGATAGAAAAATTGATACATACATATGCATATATATGAATGTATGTATTTATGTATGTAAGGATGTGTGTGTGTGTGTGTGTGTGCGTTTATGTATGTTTGCATGTATGCGTATTAACCAATAACGTTTGGTTTTATGCTTACATCAATATAAATACAATCAGGTAGTTTTATCTTGTATATAACTATATACACTCGTATGTGTATGTAGGTGTATAACGTTTGTGTGTGTGTGTGTGTGCGTGTGTGTGTAAAACTTTATGCACAATTATATGCGAAAATGTATGTTTATGTGTGTAGAGTTATGCATTACGTTTTTAATACATCTATATACTATATATATATACATATATATATATATGCATATATATATATGCATATATATATACATATATGTATGTATGTACGTATATATATATATATATATATATATATATATATATATATATATATATATATATTTAAATGTATGTATATATACATGTATATGTGTATAGTCACACACGCATATATATATATATATGCATATATATACACACACCCACACACACACATAGATACACACATACATACATAGATGTATACGTAAATATATATAGATATATTATATACATGCATACATATATAAACAGAAAACAATATGGTTAATTAAATTTATCTCCATCAAAGAAGAGCTTCTTCCGGTGTGGTCGGGGCGCTTGTAATGGCTGTGTGTTGTCGGTGAATGGCGAATGGTAAACGTCGAGATTTCCTCCAATTTGACCTCGAGTTCGTTTTAATAAATACCCTCTCAATAGAAAGGAACGTGTGCTGATAGTGATGTGATAGGGTTTAGGGATTTATCTTGAAGACTGCAGTTAGTTTAGTTGCGAATTTTGGGGCGTTTTTTTTTTTTCTGTTTTTCTTTGTATAGTTAGGTTCTAAAACCGGTGGATAATGGCGGTCGTTTTTGAGACTGCGCTTTCGCGGTTTCCTTTGTTTATTTTTATTCTTTTTTTTCAGATTGTTTTTTTTTTCGTTTTGCTTCTTGCTTCGTGCTTTTTTATTTTGTTCTTATTAATTTATATGTTGTTGGTATTATTATTGTTGTTTTTGTGTGTGTGTTTGTTTGTTATTGTTTTTTGTTTTGCAGCTTCTCTGGTGTTGCTGCTGATGTTGATGTTGTTGTTGTTGTTGTTGTTGTTGTTGTTTTTGCTACTGCTACTGCTGTTCATATTTTTATTGTGCTATTTTTTGTTTGTTTGTTTCTTTCTTTCTTTGTTTTGATTTTTGTTATTGTTGTTTTATTTTGTTGTTGTTTTGTTGTTGATGTTGTTCATTTGAACCTTAAAATGATTAGTGAACAGCAAAAAAAAAATGTTTCTATTTGATCGGGTGCAACAAGCTGAAAACAAACAAACAACAACAACAACAATAACGACGACTGTAAAACGTATTACAACAGCAATAACAACAACAACATCAACAAACAAAGGATGCAAAACAACTATAATTGATAAGCAAAAATATTCCTAAAAACGGGAAAACCAAGCAAAAAGAAACACTAAACAAACCTAAGGCTTCACTCCCCTCTCCTATCCTAGCCACCCCTCTTCTGCACAATGGTTTAATCCTATAATCCGTCATGTTTTGCTTTGTTTGGAGGCATCTGTCTTATTTGATTCTATGGAATGGCTTTTTAGTTCTGCTGCACAAGAACACTCACCCCAACCCCCCAGATCCCCACCCCACCTTCACCCTAACCACCCCGTATTGACGAAGGAGGCCTCGCCAACAGCATTCTCACCACCGCTGTCGCGATCCACATTTGCCGCTTCTACCACTGCAACCGTTGGCACCACCACCGCCGCTGCCGCCACCGTCATCTTCACAATCGTTGTCATCACCATCACCGCCGTCACCACCACCATCGTTACGACGACCTCCACCACCTCCACCTCCACCATTACCAGCTCTTTCACAATCATTGTCATCATCAGCACACCACCGCCGCCGCTGCAGCCGCCACTGTCATCATTATCATCACCACCACCACTGTCATCATATCCACCACCACTATCTTTACTGTCATTGTCATCACCACCACCACCACCACCACCACCATCACCATCACCACCACTACCACCACTAGCAGTTTCGTAATCAGCACACCACCACCGCCACCGCCGCTGTTATCACCATTATCAAACAATCACCACCACCGCTCCACCACCACCATCGTCATCACACTCACCACTACTACCACCACCACCACCACCACCACCACTACTATCTCCACTGTCATTGACATCACCACCACCGCCGACACCATCATCATAACTAATCTTATCCCTTTTCTGGTTTACAAAAAGGTCTTCTTGATTCTAGACTCGGAGTGGTGGACACGGCATTCGTTATTTGCTTCGAGAATGTATGTATGACGGTACTGGCGTTTCTGATACGTTGGTGCTACCATCAATTGGTCTCCTCTCTGCGGAGTAGAGTTTTGGTAACCAGATATGGCACCGGATAATATATTTTTACAAAGATATCAGATTATCACTGAAGTAAGATAAGGATATAATCATAAAATGATTATATCAGTGGCTTAGCATAGGAAATGCATGTGTACATTGGTGACTGCGGATGAATTTACCCGTGGGTACGTATACTTCTCGTTTATATATTAATGGCTTATTCAACTGAAGATCGCAAAGCAAATTTTTCTTTTTCTTTTTTTTTTTTTTTTTGCAGAGCATGGAATCTCGAGATATAGAATTATCCAATATTTTTGTATTTTCTTGCTCATTGCCTCGCTTTCGTACCTGTGGTTGAATATAGAGGGGTGGGGGAAGGGGAGGGGTGGGTGGGTGGCAGTAACAGCTTTGGTGGTGGCGCGGCGGCGAGTGGTAGTAGTATAGTGGTGGTGGTGGTGGTGGTGGTGGTGGTGGTGGTGGCGGCGGAGGTGGTGGCGGCGGTGGTGGTGGTGGTGGTGGTGGTGGTTTTGGTGTTAATGATAGCGGCGTCGGAAGAAGTGCTAATCGTTGTGGCGATAATAGTAATGGTGGTGGTTGTGGTGTTGGTGGTGGTGGTGGTGGTGGTGGTGGTGGGTGGTGGTGATTATGCATGTTAGGAGGTAATAGTAGTAGTAGTAGTAGTAGCGGTGTTGTAGAAACTGCAAGAGGTGACGTAGCAGAGGTGAGGAATATTCCATGTGGCACGCAATTTCCTCATTCAGTGAGGACAGCTATTTAGACATTAGTTAACCTCTCTCCCCCCCTCTCTTTCTCTCTCTTTCACTCTGATGATGATGATGATGCGCCCTTCTATTCTACACCTCTTCTACATTTCACACTTTCCTGTATATATACATATATATATATATATGTATGTATGTATATATGCATGTGTATGTATGTATGTATGTATGTATATACACACGCATACATATACACTAGGTCTGATCAATAAGTATCCGGAATGAGTTCAGTCCCGTGGGGAGAAGGTTGTGATCAGGCCCACGAAATGAAGCGTGCCAAGTATGAAAGCGTCTGCAGAACTGCAGCGAAAAGGGATGGCAGTTATGGCTTTTGCCAGTTAATACTTTGAGAAGCTTCATACTGCACAGGTTCGCCTGCGTATATGCATGCAGCACACATTTATACACATTATACGTCCTAAACACTCACACAAATTTATAAAACAACAAATTATCAATTTATAATTTTTTTTTCTTTAAAAAGATTTTTGTAAAAACGTTTGTTGGTTTCTGGTTGAAACTCCCAGGTTTTCTGCACTGAAAGAGCCTGGTTAAGAGTCTATACGGTTACGTGACACAGCCCGGACACCTTGCAACTATGTTATGACACCAACCAACCAGCATGTTGCAGAGGGTGTTTAAAGACTCAAAGGTTCATAAAACCGACTACATTACTTGACTAATTTGAGTTATAAGTGAATAATTCTTATTCAATTGTTGTCCAGTTTTAACAGCAGTTTCTGTAACCAGTTGATATGAACAAGGGTAAAATGTACTACAAATGACTTCATTGTAACGTATGTGTGTGTATGTAGGCATGTATGTATGTATGAACGAATGCCTGTCTGTCTGTCCTCCTTTGCGTGTGTGTTTAGTGTGCGTATATGCTGAATCACTTCCCCTACCAACATCATTATTCAATTCTACCCCAAACCCATACCTTTACATAAAATGCATCCAGCATCTGTTAGCTCAATAACAGAAAGGAAGTTGTTTAAGCAATCTTAGCCTCGTTTTGGTGGCAAACAAAGATGTCTAACGGATGAAATGTGGACTCTATTTTTTTTGGCACACAACTCTCAGTCCGTTAGGAGCTACATTGGTGCTGACTGGTCCGTCTGTTGTTTTCTGTTTTCTGTATATATGCATGTGCTTCTGTAAGCGTGTGTATGTGTGTGTGTAATGCGTGACGGGAGAAATCAATCCATCAACCAACCAACTAATATTATTTATATCGGCTATTACTATACACAGTTTCTCATTAACCATGTCATATCTTACACTATTCACATTCTATAGCCAGTTTGCTATTTTTTTCCTTTGGTGCTATTTTAAAAGCGGAAGTGTTCGCCAATTACCGGCACACACCAAGTGAACTGGAAGCTGCTAGTTGTCAGGAATTTGAGGCAACACTCCAAGACATGGTACGGTGATCATGCAGAATTTTCTAGGCTAGTCTGCTAATACGTAAGTGAAACTATAGGAAGTATCTGGCATACGTAATACATAGTTATTTACGTGTTATTTACGTCTTTATAAATGGTACGCATTTATTCTGTAGTTTTGGATGAAAAAAAATGGTTGCTAATATCTTACATTTGCCAACATTGGAATTGTAGTTCAACTGCCGACTCTGTGTTTGAATATATGCATGTCTGTACGTACGTACGAACATACATACACACACATACATGCATGCATTCATACATACATACATACATACATACCATCGAATTTACTCCCATATTTGAAATATTACGGAGATGTACTTGCATAGCAAGTGTCCTGATTTGAGATCGTGTGCTGGAACGAAAACAATTGCAGCGTGGAAGGTGTTTATAAGCCATTTAAAATCCGTTAGATTCACTTCAACATTTAAATTTAATTTGCCAAAATATTTTCGTCGCTTTGAGACCGCGACCTGTTCACTGACAAAATTTCGTGCTGCATGGAATTTTGTGATTTGAAAGATATAACTTGTAAATTGTGTTCGAGTTTGGTGAGAGAGAGGGGGGAGAGAAACAGAGATAGGCAGATGAGAGAGGGAACTGATAGAGTGACAGATAGACAGAGACAGACAGAGAGAAACACAGAGAGTGGGAGAGAGACAGAAAGGGAGGGAGAGAGGGGATAGACAGAGATAGAGACAGGCAGAGAGAGACAGAGACTGAGAGGAGAGAGAAAGAAAGGGAGATAGAGAGAAGAGTGAGACACAGATAGACTGACAGACATACACACAGACACGCTGACAGACTCAGGGGGAAAGGGAGAGTGACAGACAGACAGACAGACAGAGACAGGCAGACAGGCAGACAGATATAGGCACACCAACAGACAGACAGACAGACAGATAAACAAAGACAGACAGACGTACAGCTGGAGAGACGGAGAGACGGAGAGAGATTGAGAAAGTGAGACCTAGAGACCGAGACAGGCATCCAGAGAAACAAATAGATAGAGAGGGACACACAGACAGACTGAGAGTGGGATAGAAGGGTGTAAGTGTATTTACACACTCCACTACCCTCAATTTATTTGAAACTACCCCGAACTAAGAATGTCTCGTTTATTACATTATATGCTGAGTACGGAGGTAGAACTGGTATTAATGGAGGGCATGGGGTGATGGTGTGGGGGGGGGAGTTGACGGTGCCCTGTTACTGGAATAACAGTCGTTCCTGTTACTGTAATAAACTTCGACTGCTATAATAATCATCATCATGAATACCGTCATCACTTTTATAACCATCATCACCATCATCATCATCATCATCATCATCATCATCATCATCATCATCATCATCATCATCATCATCATCATCATCGTCCCTTCCATCATCAATAACTTCACCTCACCATAGCCATCGTCATCGTCGCACTGATAGAGTGGGAATATTTGGTATTTCGGGTTTATGTTTACGGGGCACTGGTCTAGGTGTTTGCTTACGGGAATTTTCCTAGTCGTGGGGTCCCGGATTTGTTGCCTGTGCACCGTTAGCCTGTCTCTCAAGGTTAAACTAGTTTGACCTATGTAGTCTCCACTACACCCTCCACATCTGAGAACATATATTAAGCTCTTCGAAAGCACAGGTGAAGTGATGTTTTATGGTGAAAGTTTGACCTGACTTAAATTTGTATGTTGAGAGCCCTCTAAGAGGAACATGCATGTTTCGCAGTTAGGGCATCTTTCTCTCAGAGTGAGGAATTATGGAATACTGCAAGAAACAACGGTGGCAATTATGATGGTGGTATAAGAATACAAAATCGATTGTGCGATCCTCAGATGATGATTCAAACATTTTTTTTATATTCAGGCGTGAGTTACTACAGAGAGATACACCGGTGCCCTTCTTGTTCGTCATGACACTAGATTATGTTACGTACGTCGACGTAACATTGATTTTATTCAACAGAAAGCTAGAAGCAGGAGATATCTAACCAAGAAGATCACTGATACTAACTATGCGGGCGACCTTGCATTATTTGCTGGTAACAGACGCTGTACAACTACTGCAAGCTCTGGAAGATGCAGCTTTTGGGATTGCTTTAACCCAGTCTTTCTCAACCGTTTTTTTTTTTTACTTATGGACCCCTTTGATTTGCATTTAACTTCGATGGATCTTCATAACTGCTTAATGTTAAATTATCCTATTATATTTCTATAATTAAATATCATGAGAAATTGTATTTTTTAAAAATTGTTAAAATATTTTGTGTATTGTAGAAATATAACCAATTTATTGTAGATTAATTTTAACAACAAAACCTTATATGGACACTGAAGGGCCATATGAACTTTTAAGGGCCATATGAACTTTTAAGGGCCATATGAACTTTTAAGGGCCATTTGACTGCAGTTATACTGGAACACCGCTTTAAAGGGTGTTAATCGAAGAAATTGACCCCAGGACTTATTCTTTGTAAGCCTAGTACTTATCCTATCGGTCTCTTTTGGTTACGGGCACCTAAACGCACCAGCATCGGTTGTCAAGCGATGGCGGGGGTGGGGTGGGGGGTGCAAACAGCAGCACAAATATATATATATATATATAAAACGAGCTTCTTCAAGTTTCCGTCTACCAAATCCACTTACAAGGCTTTGTAGAAGACACTGGCACTGGGACTGAACCTGGAACCATTTGGTTGGGAAGCAAGCTTCTTAAGCTATTACACATATGTATGTGCATGTATGCATGAATGAATGCATGTGTATATATGTGTGTGTGCGCGTGTGTGCGTGTGTGTTTATGTATGCGTGTATGTATGTATCTATGTATTATGTACGCGTGTATATATGTATATTTGGGTGTTTGGTGTGCACGCATACATATGAACGCAAACTTGCACGCATACATATGAATACATACATGCACACACACGCACACATACACACAATTACTAATACACAAACACACACATATAGTCTATACCCGTCTAAACCCGGGGGTGTTTCTGACGGAACGCCGTCGCTAAAATGACAACGATAAGAAATAAAATTGCATTTCACGCTTTGGCGCTTTGCTTGCGGGTGATTTTTGAGGTCGTATTTAGTAACTGTGAGCGGCGGGTACCGTTGGATGGCAGAGCGGAGGTGGCGAATAGAGGCGGATACCGACGGGTGGCAGCGAGTATTAGGGGTTAGCCAGTCGACACCCGTAGAGAAACTTCACTTGTCGAATTGATTCATGTGGGAGAACGCTTTGCATGGTTGCCAAACGATAGTTTGATGATACTGACTTATCTTCCGTAAGTGGGTAGATTAGGGGTAGCTAGTTGGTCGGATGGCTGGTCGGTAGGTCGGTCTGTCGGCTGGCTGGTTGGTTGGTTGGTGAGAAAAGTAGCGTGACGCAGGGTGTTACAATAGTAAACTATAGACAACCCGAACGAGAGG
>NC_142949.1:38235729-38243229 GCF_046866305.1 Octopus bimaculoides | reverse complement strand
ATTTCCTCTCCACATCTGTGGCCCGGTGGCCAGTCCAACAGCTCTGAGGCCCGGTGTCCAGTCCAACAGCTCTGAGGCCCGGTGGCCAGTCCAACAGATCATTGCTGTTGGTCTTGTTCGTATTTTGTTGATATTATTTTGGTTATTGTTGTTGTTGTTGTTGTTGCTGTTGTTGTTGTTCCGAAGTCCTTTTACTAATTAACTCAAGTGTGTTGTTGTACGTGGGTGAAGGAGGAGGAAGAGTAGAAAGGAAGAGGTCGTGATGATGGGCGAGGGAACAGTGGATGAGGAGACAGAGTGGCTAATGGAAGGAGGTGGTGGTGGTGGTGGTGGTGGTGGGAGGAAGTGTATGAGAAAAGGGTATTTAATAGGGGATATGCTTGAACGGGTGGCGGAGGGGTGAAGTAGTTGCAGAGAGAGTAAGAAATGAAAGGGCTCACTTGATGGAGAGCAATGAAACTTTTGATCTCTCAACCGGGTTGTTTTTTCCTTTGTTCTATTCTGAATGCACGTGACTATCATTACCCCCACCCCCACCCCCACCCCCACCCCCACCACCAACAACAACAACAACAATAGCAACAACAACAAAGAAAATGCGGCGAGCTGGCAGAAGCGTTAGCACACCGGACAAAGTGCTCAGAGGTATTTCTTCCGGCTTTTTACGTTCAGAGTTCAAATTCTGCCGAGATCAAATTTGCCTTTCATTCTTTCGGCGTCGATAAAATAAGTACCAATTGTGTACTGGGGTCGATGTAATCGATTTACCCCTTAACCCGAAATCACTGGCCTTGTGCCAAAATTTGAAGCGAGCTGGCAGAAGCGTTAGCACACCGGACAAAATGCTTAGAAGTATTTCTTCCGGCTTTTTACGTTCAGAGTTCAAGTTCCGCTGAGGTCGACTTTGCTTTTTATTCTTTCGGGATCGATAAAATAAGTACCAGTTGAGTACAGGGGTCGATGTAATCGACTATCCCGAATACTCTCGAAGTTACTGGCCTTGTACTAAAATTAACAAAAAAAAAAAAAAAGGCGGTGAGCTGACAGAATCGTTAGCACGCCGGATAAAAGGCTTAGCGGGATTTCTTCCGGCTTTTTACGTTCAGAGTTCAAATTCCGCCGTGGTCGACTTTGCCTTTTTTTCTTTCGGCGTAACTAAGCTAAGTACCAGCTGAACAACGGGGTCAATGTAATTGACTGGACCCCTCCCCGCTCATCAAGATTCCAGGCCTTGTGCCAATAAAGGAAGGATGAAAGACAAAGTTTAAATCGGTGGGATTTGAACTCAGAACGTAAAGAGCTGGAACAAAAACTCAAAGCCTTTTTTTTTTCCCGACGCTGTAACAGCAACAACCCGCACGACAACAACAACTACTACTACTATTACTACTACTACTACTACTACTACAGCTGCTGGTGTTGCTGCTGTAATGACGTAACAAAAATGACGACGAAGACGAGGAAAGCCGCAATAATTCCAACAACAACAATAAAGAAAAACGAGCAGCTCTGACATGTGCCTCTATGTGGTCGCTCGATGTGCTAGATATGGCAACAAAATAGCCTTCAAATTCATCCCCTGCCTTTTGAAAGTTAATAAAAGAAACCAAGAAATACATACTCGGCTTAAAAATACATAGATCGATAGATAGACAAAGAGATAGATATAAATATATGTGTGTGTGTGTGTGTTTTTGTACGTGTGTATGTGTGTGTATGTGTGTGTATATGTGTGTGCACGTGTGTGTGTGTGTGTGTATGTATGTATCTATGCATGTATGTATACATATCACTCGAATGGGTCTATGCATTCATATACGCACTTAACACTACAACCGCAATTTCAATCAGATAAATATACCCCACCCCCAATACGTTGTCTTTCTACGTAGACATCCACTATTGTTACTAAACCACCACCACAACCCCACCGCCACCACCACTACTACCACCACCATCGCCACCACCACTCATGCTACTACAAAAGTAGTTATGTTCTAGTCTAATTTTCTGTACGGAGGAGCGGGGCTCTGTCCCTCCGTAAGGTCTATATGAAAGATCACATCAAACGAACCCCTTTTGTATCCCACCTGACGTACTCACTGCTCTCCTAACCACGCTGTCCACCCCGTCACCTGGGTCCCTGTCTTTGGGGGTCACCACTAATGACATGGATCTTATCTGGGATCATTCGTCAAGACGAACCTAGACAATTAGGTAAAAAGAGAGTCCCACGTCAAACACCTGATCACATTTGTATTGTAGTGGCGTGGTGCAGTGGTGGTGGTAGTGGTGGTGGTGGTGGTGCTGCTGCTGCTGCTGCTGGTGTGTGTGTGTGTGTGTGATTGTTGCGATGGTTGTGGTAGCGAGTAGTGGTGCGTGCATGTAATGTTGGCGGTGACGGTGGTGGTTGTGGTGTGTGGTGGTGGTGGTGGTGGTGGTGGTGGTGGTTGTGGTGTGTGATGGTGGTGGTGGTGGTCGTCGTCGTCGTGGTTGTGTTAATATTGAAGTACAACAACTTTCTTACAGTTGTTGTTGTTTAACCCCGAGTCAATTCTCAGCGTGCAAATATGATACTATATCTAGTATTAACATTCCAACCGTAACCATCCCATCGCTGCATTTTTTTTTCTTTGTTGTTTCTTTTTTCTCTAGGTCTTCATATTGGGCCTCTTTTTAAGATAGTAACGTGTGATTTGAGAGTTATCTCGCTGCTATTTCTAACAGGTCGAGCAATTATGTTTAGGCATGTCATCGCTGGAGCCATGTTGCATGTTGGCACAAATTAGCTGCCGAGTAACTAAATAGTGCAAGTCATTTTGTTTGTTGCTCCACCGATTCTGCTAACGCACAGCTCTAATGTATTAGAAAAATAAAGCCAAGCAAACTATCGAGCAAAAGTCCACGTATTTCTGTTTTGGTGTTTCATTCCATTGTCTAAAGGAGACTATTTAATTCATCGGGCAAACGGGGTAGCCTCTATGCAGTCGTATAATCTGCTAGAAATACGAACCAGATCTTCCTCCAAAGTCGCAGCCTTCTGTCTTTAAAAAAAAATGCATATTTTAGATAATGTAATCCGGGAGTACACAATGCCTGAGGTAAAATAGATAATCACGGCTGGAACGCCTTAATCCTATTGGTTTCCACACCTAGGGTTATATTATAATATCACGCTTTTGATACGTCCCCTTCTTTGTTTGACGAGGATATGCTATGGTTTGAATAGTTAAGGAGAGTTAACCCTTTTGATAGGGACCCGAATGAAACTGCCCATCGTTCTATGAAACAAACTCCGTTTTAAGTTATCTAAATTTATAATTCCATCAAAATGTCGTTATAATTTCTTATTCAAGACACTAATTTAAGAATGATAGTTATTTTATTTAGTTTTTCATTAGTTTTAAGACTAATTGAAACAAAGAGAATACATTCTAACGGAAAGATGGTAACAAAAAGGATTAGGGCGCAACACTGGAACTTGTTTCATTATATCAAAAGATATCGATTACGTCTTCGATACGGTTTGGTTTGAAAATTATTGAAAAAGCGTAACGATCGAACTCACACAAACATCGTAAGAAGTCGAATAATGTGATGGATATTTTTGTGCCTGACATAAGGTACGAGGGTAGCAATTTTGGTTGTGTGGGTGAGAAAAAAGCAAATTAAGTTGACTTGCTCACCCAGCCTTACACAATTATTTGGCGGCGCAACACAAACTTATTCTTGAAGGAATGATGAAAGGCAAGAAAAAAATATCAGGGAAAAAGAAGCAACCCTGGTCATGAGATTTAAGCGCAAACGCACACACACACACACACACACACACACACACACACACACACACCTTAGAGGAACATAACTAATTAACGGCCACACCGCAGGGCATTGCATGGTGCCGTGTTCCTCTGACTCTGCGCATGTTCATTGCAATCAACCACCACCATCTTTATTCACAAGATCCCCTTCACGTACCCATTCCACCCGGTTTAATTTATTTATTAAAATGTCATTAATTATGTACGACTTTCCCTGCATTTTTTTTTTTATTTTGTCTTCTTTTTTTTTTTCTTTTATTTTTTTTTCTTGTTTGGAATGGATGTGAGGCTGGCAGGGACGTGGTCTTTTCAAAATTGCCCTCAACGCATTTTGCATCTACCCCCTTCCCCTACCCCCCACCACTACCACCAGAACAACATGTTTCTGCTGGTTATTATTATTGTCGCTTTTTATATATATATATTTTCACTTCATATTTCTATTTTTATTTTTTTTTATTTTCATTTCTTTTTTTTTTTTCATTCTCTTAGGAAGACCGGAAGACCTTTTGCCTTATGGTGAACTAGTCAAATCTAATTGTAGTGTAAACATGCCTCCGGCCTAAAAATCTTGTCTCTTGCAACAACAAGAGAAAGGGGGGAGAGGGGGAAAGAGAGAGAGAGAAACAACAGCAGCAACTACAACAACAACTACAAACCGGTATAAACAAACCATCGACATTTGTTATATAAATAAATGATGGGAACTCGCTGCGATTTTGTATTGCCAAAATGCAGAGAAATATTTTAAAGAAAATGGCTTAAGGTGCATAACGATATGGTAATGTTAAATGAATTGATGGCGAAAAATAAAAAGGATAAATAAATAAATATACATATAAATATGAGAAGAAGAAAAAACAGTTTATTTCTCCGAAATCAAAAATGACCTTTATATTTATTTATTTATTGGTTTCTGCGATTATTTCGGCATCAGTGGTGAGTTTTCTTGGGTCACGGTTTTATTAAGAAAGCAAATATTATTGCGATGTTGTTATCTTTAGTATGTATGTATGTATGTATGTATGTATGGCTGTGTATGTATGTATGTATGTATGTATGTATGGCTGTGTATACTAGGTTTAGTGCATAGATAGATAGATAGATAGATAGATAGATAGATAGACAAACAGACAGACTACCAGACAAAATCACAAATAGCACCTGATTTACAAAGCACGCTGTCAAAAAGAAAAGACCTGTGTGTGTGTATGTGTGTGTGTGTGTGTGCGTGCGCGCGCGCGTATATGTATGTATGTGTATATACATATGTACGTCTATTATCCCCGCTTAAACGTGGGTGCTGTTAGAATACAGAATGCTGTTGATTGCCATGAGAGAAACTCTTATATTGGCTTTCGGTGCAAATACGCACTTTCGTGTATATCGTTGGCAGGGAGATAAATCACCCGCCACCGCCGACACTTCGACTACCAGGTCACGTGATTACGGCCTTCTCTGGATTTGTCAATGGTGGAAGCTCAGACGCTAAAGATAGCAGCGATGTATCTCCGCTAGTACTATAACCTAGAGCCGACCAAAGCCTTGTGATTGGATTTGGTAGACGGAAACTGAACGAAGCCCGTCGTGGTGTGTATGTATGGACTCGTGTGTCTGTGCTTGTCTCCACCATCGCTTGACAACAGATGTTGGTGCGTTTACGTCTCGTTACTTAGCGGTTCGACCTAAGAGACCGATAGAATAAGTACTAGGCTTACAAACAATAAGCCCTGGGATCGATTTGTTCTAATAAAGGTGGTGCTCCAGCATGGCCGCAGTCGAATGACTGAAACAAAAGGAATATATATGTATAGATAGATAGGTAAATACATACATACATACATACATACATACATACATATAATAACATATACTTATACACAAATACACGCACAGACACACAGACACACAGACACACATACACACATACTTATATGTACGCATGCAGACATGTATACACGCATGCATATATATATATATATATATATATATATATATATATATAGGGAAAGAGAGAGAGAGAGAGAGAGGAGAGGGAGAGAGAGAGGAGAGGGAGAGAGAGAGGAGAGGGAGAGAGAGAGGAGAGGGAGAGAGAAGGAGATACGTAAATACACACATGCATATACATACATATTCATATACAGACATGCATAAGAAAACACATATGTACACACATACATGTACACATAAATGCATACACATACATGCACTCACACTTACACACACAAACACACAAACAAAGACACAAACACACACAAACCAACAAACAAACAAACAAGGAATGAGATTGATGCAGACAGAGGTTAATTTCCAGATTGCCGCTAAATTATACAACTGGAAGCCGTCTGCCCTCCAGCGAAACAAAGACAAAAACAACAAAAAAACAAGGGTGCAACGGCCTAAAATATGGACATCGAGAAAGGGGAGGTAAGGCTGTCGGGTTTGTATAATGTGGCGTGGTGGCACAGTGGTTAGGGTCGTGTAGCTGTGAGTTACTGGTGTAGCGACTGATGGTGTTATTGTTATTGGTTTGGCCAGGGTGGGATGGATTGTGGTGTAGTGGGTGGTGGGCATAGTGGCGTAGGGTTGGAGTGGTGTGGTGAGATATTCGTGGGGAGAGAGACAGGCATGCAGATGTGAATGCACGCCTCGTTCAAATATGTACATACGAAATATGTGTCTATACACGTGTGCAGTTGTGAGTTTATGTATGTGTGTATACATCTACGTATATATGTATATATATGTGTGTGTGTGCGTGTGTGTATGTATACATATACACACACATATATAGACCTTATATACAAGCATATATGTTATGCATATATTTATGTATGTATAAGTGTGTGGACAGACAGATAATCTAGCGAATTGGAAGAATTTTAAGGCCGTTGGACACAACGCTTTGAGACATTTGCTCTGGTTCTTTGTGCTTTGGGTTCGAATCCTGCTGACCTCAGTCTTTCCCTTCATCCTTTCTCGGCCGACAAATAAAATATCACTTCAGAAGTACTGGGGTTCTTCCCTACTACTATCTTTGCCGCTACTACCACCACCACCACCACCACCACCACTACTACTACTACTATTACTATTACTACTACTATTACAACTACTACTACCACCACTACCATTATCTCCGTCACTGTCACCACCACTACTACCACTACCACTACTATTACCCCCGCCACTGTCACCACCATCAGTACCACCACCACTACTACGGCTATCACTGCTGCTACTACCACCACAACTACTACCATCACCGCAACTATTACCACCTCCACTATCACCACCACTACCACTACCACCGCCACCTCCTACAATAACACTACGCCACCTCTCCCACCCCCATTCTCTTCTTTTTTTCACAAGTCTTCGATGTTCAACTTACCCACATCTACCCCTAACATTTTCTTCGAACCAACCTCCCTCTTACCAACACCACCATCTCCTCCTCCTCCTCCTCCTCCTCTCTCAGGCTCACATCCCTCCTCGCACCCCCTACCCTCTTCATTGCCGTAAGATATTGGTAAGAATTAGATTAAAGGAGAAACGATGGGAAAGAGAAAGAAAAGAAAGGAAGAAAGACAGAAAGGAAGGAAGATGAGTGAAAGAATAGAGAGAGTGAGTGAAGAGAGAGAGTGCGAGTGAGAAGGGGAGATAAATGAGAGAGATA
>NC_142949.1:38205729-38230729 GCF_046866305.1 Octopus bimaculoides | reverse complement strand
GGGATGGTGAGGGGGTGGCCATTACTTCAGTCTATTCAGCAGAAATTAAGTACTAGCCGAATGTTGATTTAGCTCTTTCTCATTCTAATTATCACATCGTTAGCATACTGGACAAAATGCTTAGCGACATTTCGTCCGTTTCTACGTTTTGAATTCAAATTCCACCGAGGTCGACTTTGCCTTTCAGCCTTTCGGCGTCGATAAAATACATACCAGTTGAGTACTGGGGATCGATGTAATCGACTTATCCCTACTCCCAAAATTGCTGACCTTGTGCCAAAATTTGAAACCAATATTATGAAGATTGGTTCATCTTTTCTTCCACTGAGAACGATTTGGGTTCGAAATTCAGTGCCGAATGATAAAAAGGGTTAACTTTAATTAAAGGCCCTACCACTCGCCAACCAACCTATCACCGATCAATTGCGCTGTGTGTCTGGTGCTAAAATAGTGACCTCTGATCATAAATTTACTGTTAGCTGCGAAAATGGTGTGAAATATCTCGTTCAGAAACACCTCTGTAACAAGATATTAACTAGAAAAGAGAGTTTATTCTTATATTCCATTGGGTAATGTCAATTTACCAACATGTGTGTGGGGGGGGGTCTATGTTTCTGTGTTTGTAGAGTAGTGCAAAATGTTGTATGTGTGTGTGTATGTATGTGTGGTGGTTAGTTGTTGTGCGTAATTTATGTGCATATGTGTATGTGTGAGTATGCGTGTGTCTGTATGTTTTAGTGGAGTTATGTACGTATGCATATTTTAGTACAATGTGTATGTATGTATTTTATGCGTGTATATTAGTTGTGTGTGTGTGCGCGCGCGCGCGTGTTTTAGTACAGTGTGTGTGTGTGAGAAAAGCGGAGAGACAAAGAGACTGTTTTAGTTAAATGTGTGTGTATTTGCTATGGCACATTCTGTTTGTGTGTGTGTAAGACGTATAAATGAATGTGCATTGCTTAGTTTGCTTTGTGTGTGTGTGTCTGTCTGTCTATATTTAGGAAGCTGTTATGGCTGGTCAGAGAGTGACCATTGGTTTCGCACCTATAAAGCGTTTAGTTGTGTAGGCGACTCGTCAGACGTAGAGTCACCTTTACCACTAAACGCTGAGGCTAATCAAAAAGTGAAAAAAAAAAAAAGATATATAGAAAATACAATAGCAACCATTACAACATTGAGGGGTGGTGTTCACAATTAGACTAAAACAAGGCGGCGAGCTGGCAGAGACGTTAGCACGCCGGGCGAAATGCTTAGCGGTATTTCTTCTGTCTTTACGTTTCGAGTTCAAATTCCGTCGAGGTCGACTTTGCTTTTCATCCTTTCGAGGTCGATAAATTAAGTACCAGATGCGTACTGAGGTCGATCTTATCGACTGACTCTCTCTCCCACAAAATTTCGGGCTTTGTGCCTAGAGCAGAAAAGAATGTTATACTAAAACTTCACTCACAGAGTAGCCTCCCGCGCTTTCCTATAATTTCGTTCATTTAAGGGAATTATTTCCCTTGATAAACAGTAGCTTCCCTTACTTTTTAAACCACTTGCAAGATTATATTATTTCTAAGTGAAAATAGGGGAAATTTTAGCACGCCGAACAAAATGTTTAGCGGAGTTTCGTCCGTCTTTACGTTCCGAGTCCAAATTCTGCCCAGGTTGACTTTACCTTCCATCGTTCCAAGATCGATAAATTAAACACCAGCTAAGCACTGGGGTCGATCTAAGCGACTAATACCCGCCCCTGAAATCGCAGGCCTTGTGCCAAAATTTGCTTTGCTCCTTTCTCGAATTCCCTCATTTCAGAAAATTTACTGCTGTGCAACGCAGTACATCACTCTCACCACACAGAGAGGAAAGGGTCTGTCTTCAGATTTTATATCTCATTTACCATACAACTTGTTCCAACATAGCTGGGATTTGATTTTTGGAAAGATTCTTGGCCATGATAACCTTCAAGCTATGTCTCTTTCCACACACATTTTATCTGCCATGATCATTGATGGAACCTCTGTGGTGTGGTGAGATGGCCACACTCGGCTCGCTTTACACCCAAGCAACAGAAGCAAGTGAGAAAATAATAACATTATAACCTAGTTTGCATGTGCGACAGCGTTCAAGGTCAATCTGTGTACTTTAACTCCGTTACCATAGCAACAGACCCCATACTTTTTGATCAGTCCTTGTATATGAATAAAAGAATCGAATGTGGCAGCTGGAACAGCTATGATCATAGAGTTGTTTCATAGGATTGACCCATGGTTAAACAACAACACATTTAAAACTCAAGGATGTGTTGTTGAGCAATCCCGTAACCTTCAGAATAGATAATTTGTTTCAAGACACTCTGTGTATCATGACAGGATGGTCATGGCTGGAACATCTCTGATCAACAGTTCTGTGTGACCCAGTTTCACCAGTGGCTAAACAACAAAATCACTGCCAACAGCAACAAGTATTAATGTAGGATGGATAAGGATTAAAGAGATTATTATAGATACATGTTTTAGATTTAAAGGATTAAGAAAAAAACAGTTGAGAAACGTTTATTAAATGCAAAGTTTATTTGAAAACTTCAGCGAATGTCAAACAAATGACAACAGAGTTAGAAAATGCTTATGAGAGATGTGTGAACATATTCACTAATGTAGAACATTTGAGAAGCATACAACAGCGAAGGAGCTCAGTTTCACATTGACAAGTGACAGAATCTCATTTTGTCAAGTGACATAGTTTTAGTTTTGAAAAATGGACAAGTAACACAGAATCAATTTTAACAAATTGGTTTCAATTTGACAAGTGACCTGACATCATTTTGGACGCTTGATTCAGTTTTACTTGAACGAATGATCAACTTTCACTTTGACAAGTGAGACACTTTTTTTTGACAGTTTCATTTTCAAATGAAATGACAAATGACAAAGTTTTACTTTGACAAGTATCACAGTTTCACTTTCTCTTTAACAGGTTTGGCTTTGTTTAACTTTAGAAAATGATCCACTTTTAACTGACTCCAAAAACAGCTCCAGATTGCTTGTATACTTTCACCTTGACATCAAGCTTTCATATATCTTCATCTTGGTAGGGTTTCCTTCACCTTTCAAAGACCACAACTAACTCACAATGGACAGTGTGAGGAAACATATCTACAGGCACAGCACGAGTGGGAGAGAATGGATTCCCAGGAAGTTTTTCATTGGGAGGACAGCACAAACTGCAAACAATAAATATATTTCAAATAAATAACTATACACACATAGGTAGGTAGGGAGGGAGGGAGGGAGAGATGTAGTGATGCAGGGAGGTAGGTAGATAGGTATGTAGGCAGGTGGGTAGGGAGGAAGGAGGGAGACAAGTAGGTGGAGAGGGAAGGAGGAATTGATTTATGACACAAGCACAAGGTCACAAATTTTCTGGTAGTTAGATGTGTATTTCATGAGACTTGACCCTACAACTTCCAGCATAAATATTTTATCAACTTCTTTCATGCATAGCAGAATCAGTAGTGTCAGAAAAAAAACCAAAAAAAACCATTAAACCATGGTGTTTAGTGACACTTCTTTATACTTAGTTCAAATCTTGCCGTGATTGACTTTTATCTTTCAGTTTTCCAAAAAGGAAGGAAGGAAGAAAGAAAGGAAGGAATGAACGAATGAAGGGAGGGAGGGAAGAAAGAAAGAAGGAAAGAAGGAAGAGATCGTTAGTGTTAATGTCAATACTCACTCTATAAAATTCTTGATGGTGTTCCCAACAGGTCGGCAAGTTACATAAATCAAGCGATGGATCTGTTGACAACGACGGATGGAACGGATCACAGATTGGTCTGTAAGAGAGAGAGAGGGAGTTAAAGACTGTGAAGGTGAGAGTATTAGAGAGAGTGTGTGTGTGTATAAAAGAGTGTGCGCGAGATGCTTTGTGCAAGCGCGGAATTTCAACAAGATAAGATAACTCTTGCAATGAGAAAGAGTTACGTACCTTGTTTCAAATTTTTTCTTCGTATTCTTTTGTTTCAGTCATGTGACTGCGACCATGCTGGAGCACAGCTTTTAGAGGAAAAATCGACCTCAGGACTTATACTTTGTAAGCCTAGCACTTATTCTACCGCTCTCTTTAGCCGAACCGCTAAGTTACTACGAGGAAGTAAACATACCAACATCGGTGTCAAGCAATGGTGGGGGACAAACACACACACACAAATATATATTTATATATATATATATATATATATATATATATATATATATATAAATATATATCTATATATATATATATATATATATATATATATATATATATATGCTTATGTATATAACCCCTAAAACGCATACTTACTGACGCCATTTCGGCCGGGGTTTACCACTGCAACAGCAGTTTCATTTATATCAAAGTAGGCACCAACAGAAATCTTTTTCAAAGCTTCACTGGCTCGAGAACAGATAAACTCAACGTTGTTAACATCTGCAAGAGAAAGAAACACCACAAATAGGTTTAGTGGCCTTTGAGTAGGTAAGTGTACGTGTGTGGGTGTAGGGGTTGCATTAGGGCCAGCAGCACTAATGAGTTTGTCGTGCACCTTGCAAAACAACAAATCCCAAGGAGGTAGCTTTATGCTCGGAGATAAGGGGTTAAAACTATGGGTGGGTCTGTGTGTTCACAAGTGTATATGTACATGTGATATATACACACACGCATATAATGAAAGGGGTTAGGCTGAGCTTTGCACAAAGAAAATGTTGTGACAGGCGAAATACCCCTAAGCATTCCATCCAGTGTGCTAACCATTCTGCCAACATGGGGTGCACACAGCTCGCAGTAAGTACAGGGGAATAGCAACTGTCATGATAAATATATAAATAACTTACTGTTTAGTTTTGCATTTAGTTTAGCGTCATCGATGGCTTGCTGGATAATTTCTACACCAAACAATCTTTTGGCACTAGCTGCCATCGAGATACCAATTGACCCTGAAATTAAAACAAGACAATTTTAGAATCAACGACCCAAGTCACAGAGGTGTGATGAAACAATAATCTACCAACTAAGAGCCATTGAAACAATAATGGTTTACCAGTTCCACAGCAGATGTCAAGGAATACATCAGTTGGTTTTAACTTGGCGCAGTCTTTGATGACAGAATACAACACCTCAGCAGCACTGACATTGATCTGAAAGAAAGAGTCTATTGATATTCGGAATGTACAGTCGAGCAGGCGTTCAGTAATGTACGGTTGACCATAGAGTAACTGGAACGGCACAATTCCGGCATTGGCTCTGGAACTGAGTCTGAAACAGAAACAGCAGTAATGCATTGGATTTCAGTATCAAACATTGTTTAATGTTTAGCTCTCTCTTACACATTAACAACAACGAGAATTTTAATGTTATTTTCCTCACTATGGGACAGCGTGGCAAGCTCCATACTGGTTCCCTTTATTTCGATTGATAATCTACATCCCCCTCGTCACCAACCCTGCAAATCCTTATTTCCTACTCCTCCATCTTTAGCCATATCTTTCTCAGAATTCTTCCATTTCCTTTCATTCATTCCCTCTCACCCAGTCACATTTATCATCTGTCAGCACATGACCTAACTATGTTATCCTGTTTCTTTTTACATTAATTACTAATTAAGAAGAAGAAGAAGAAGCAACAACAACAACATTATCATTAAACTAACAAAGAAGGTGAGAACTTACGTTGGTTGGAAAAAGAGTGTGTCCAAGCCACAAAGTCTACCTGGACCATTTTGAAAGTAGTTCAATAATTCTTCTTTGGCCTTCATTTGAATATCCTGCAATATCATTGTATATTATTGAGACACAGTGACACAAGTACTTATACATCTAAGAGTCAAATCTTACTTTTGCTTCATCCCCTTCCCTAGAATATAACTGGTACTTATTTTATCAAATGTAAAATAACATCTGCACAGACTATTTTCACTGAGAAGATTTGAGACTATGAAGGACATTCGCCTAAAATGCCTCACAATGGGATTGAACCAAAAAACACATCGTTGGGAAGCCAGCTTGATAACTACACAGCCATACATGCATTTCAGAAAAACTGTTTAACCCTTTAGCATTTAATCCGATGATGACGATGATGATGATACAAGACCCAAATATTCTACTTGTATTTTTATGTTCAAACCGGCCAAATCCATCACCCAGTCCACACTCTGTTAAGTGGTTGGCATATTAGGAAGGGCAGCATCCAGCTGTAGAAACCATGCCAAACAGACAGTGGAACTTGATGCAGTCCTCCGGTACGCTGAATCAAGTGAAACCATCTGATCCATGCCAGCATGGAGGACAGACGTTAGATGATGATAATGATGATGATGATTAATATTCTCCCCTCACCAACCCTGTTGCCCTCATTGACTTACTTACAGATTAAAGGCAGGCCCCCTGAAGTCTCTCTCTCTCTACATACGGAAAACCACCCAAGAAAAGTTTTGGAAATGAAGCTCTCCCCCCACTTCCACCACCAGAAGTTGTTGTTGTTGGTGGTGGTGGTTTAAGGAACATGTCGTATACAAACCTCAGACTTTCTCTGCGGATGGAAGATAATGTAGGCCATAGACTGACCAAGTGTTGACGAGCGGACTGACATGATCCGCCAGTGTCCTGTCGGTTGGTGCAGTTTTCCCACACCCTCGAATTCAGGCCAGGTGAAAGGCTCGATGGAAGACGTGCTAATGAAATCTCCAAAGGCCTGGAAAATTACCAATAAGACAAAAAAGTGATGACTGAAAAAGTGATTAACTGTTCCATTGTTGATGATGATGATGATGATGATGATGATGATGATGATGATAACAGTGAAATGGTGGTGGTGAGTGTGTTATGATGATGGTGAAAATCAAAGCCAAATACCAGTTCCTTCAAGCCAAAGAAAAAGGCCTCAACATGGTTGCTTGAGCTGCAAGAAATAGCAGCCTAACCTAAACCGAATCACATCATGCCCTCTTGAAAAGCAAAGGAAAGCACATATCAAGAAATAATATGGTTCTGGATACGTTATAACTTAATCAAAGACAGGGTGGGCATGGCTGGGAAGCTTTTGATCACATGTTGCTCAATAAGAGCTGTATGGTAGCTTAATATGACATGCTCATCAGGTTGTAAGTGTGGCTATGGAGGTTGTAAGTGTAGCTATGGCAGTTGTAAGTGTAGCTATGAGGGTCGTAAGTGTAGCTATGAGGGTTGTAAGTGTAGCTATGAGAGTCGTAAGTGTAGCTATGAAGGTTGTAAACGTAGCTATGAATGTCTGAAATAAAGCTACAGAGGCCGTAAATATAACTCATATCATTGTCCCAGAATATCAAAAACCAGCCCTTAAAAACTGGATTATGAGGAGGCATTTAAATTTCCTTCATGGCTTTATGACTCTACTAAGACTTACCCTTGTGATCTCCTTGTGCTTCTCTCCCACATTGGCTAAGTAAGTGTTGGGTACTATGTAAGATCTGGTACCTGAGCAGAAAAACAAACAAGAAATAATATTCTAGCATAAAAGAATAAAAAACAATAATAAATATAATTAACTAGAAAAGCACTCACAGGGTGCAGACCTCCACCAAGCAGCTCATTTCCACCCATATACACGCATGCTGAAAATCGCCCAATTTCCCAAACCAACACCGGCAAAAACATAACCTCCTTCGTGGGGGTTAAAAAAAAACCCTTTAAAAACAGGAATCATTTGAAGCAGTTATAATACATCAATAACAAAAGCAAACTAGTTTCACAGCAGCAGTGTTTAGTGAAAAACATGGTTGGCCAAGAGGGAAATATCTAGCTTGCTTGGAACCAGGTGGAGGTAAGCAACAGGAAGAGCATCCCTCTGTAGAATCTCTGCCGTCTGTTCCATACAAGCATGGAGAAGTGGACATTAAAATGATGATGACAATGATGATGATGATCAAGGAGGAGGAGGAGGCGGGGGATGAGAGACAGACAGACAGAGAGACTGAGAATTACCTTTTCCGACAGAATTATGAGAGAATTACCTTTTCCGACAGTAAGTCCGACTGCCACATTGTTATCAACCCCTTTCCCGGTTGTAACCTCATCTTTGTAACGATACCCATTGATAACAGGCTGCAAAAACAAAACAAAAAATCTGAAATCTATTCATCAGCGTTTTTAAATACACACACACACACATATATATATATATATACAATATGGGTGGCTAATTTGCAATTTTACAAGCTAAATCATCATTATCATTATCCTATTTGTCACTAAAGTGAACAAGAGCACTTTATACACCTATATATATACATATATATATATATATATATATATATATATATATATATATATATATATATATATATATATGATGGATGATGGTTCTTTGTCTGTCACACTTCCTCTCATTTCTTTGTCTCTCACACTTCCTCTCATTTCTACAAGCAATGATTATCAAAATCTTCACTCACAGATGGTAAACAGGGATCCAGTGGACACATCAAATGAAAGTTTTTCAGGTTTTCTACCATTTTGTTTGAGAGAGGATACTGCTGGTAACAGACAAAACGATTCATAGTTTTCTGCAGGACATCCTGGATTTCTCTGTTCTTGTACTGCAATGAAGAACAAACAAGAAAGACATCAGCATCATCATCATCAGCACCACCACCACCACCATCATCATTGCTTTAATGTCTGCTATGCCTTTCCAATGCCTGCATGTGTCTGACGGTTCGCAGGAGCACAATTTCCAAAATCAGATGCCATTCCTTCCATCAACACTCTCCTGCTTCCAAGCATGGTAGCATTTCTTTATGGCAAGATGGCAGAATCCCGACCATGGTCTGACAAAATGCTGCTAGGCATTTTGTCCATCTTCATGTTTTTGAGTTCAAATTCCGCCGAGGTTGACTTTGCCTAGATATATTTATGTTTATGGTGGCGGAAGGAAAATGATGAAATGGTCATGGCTGTAATGCCTTTTATTATTGGTCTGTAATACTTGGGCCACCATGGGGCACAGCAAAACAATAACAATCAAAAGAAGAAAAACAGGTGGAAGGGAAAAGGAAATACAGGAATCTCACCTCTAACTGTGCATCGTAGGACATCAAATATAAGGGGGTCACAGAAATGGCAACTCTGAAAACAATGAAGAAGAAAAATTATTAAAAATCATAATAATAATCCTTTTTACTATAGGCACAAGGTCTGAAATTTAGCGGGAGGGGTTAAGTCGATTACATCGATCCCAGTACATAACTGGTACTTAATTTATCAACCCCAAAAGGACAAAAGGCAAAATCGACCTCAGTGGAATTTGACCTCAGAACGTAGCGAAGAGCGAAATACTGCTAAACATTTTTATCCAGCAAGGGCCAACCTTGTCACTCACCGTGTCACACTCAATCTCCCTATACTATGGGTAAGCGTGTGTCTGTGGAGCACTCGGCCACTTGCATGTTAATTCCACAAGCAGGCCGTTCTGTTGATCAGATCAACTGGATTCCTTGTTGCAGGAACCAATAGAGTGCCAGTTGTTGACGATTTGTATTATAAAATCATAAATCACTTTGAACAGAATTACCAACCTGGTGTTACTTCAACAACAACAAAAAAACCCACCACCACCACCATCACTTTCCCTGTTCAGCCCCCTTAACCAGACAATCAGTTACCCATGTCTACACTTGGCAATTTCATTTCAAATTAATTGATTAGTTAATGAATTAATTAGCTTACTGTCGGAATTGATTGTTGACTGTAGATTTGTTCACCTGTGCCTTTGAATTGCAGTATGAAGAGCTAGCTAGGAACTTCTTTTTCTTCCTGAAATAGTTAATAATAATAACAATAATAATAATTAATTCTTGTTTTATTGGCCACAAGGGCTAATATTAATAAAAAAACATGTAAGGACAAATTCAGGACAAAAAGTACAAAGAGTTTTGTCCGAAAAGAAAACGTTCGAATAATAATCACCATCATCAACACTTTACTTACCACACAGCCACGCCTGCGCTTACACACTCACACATGCTGGGCTTTTGCACAGTTTGTCCACCAATTTCCCCCACAAGCAATTGGCTGGGACAAGACTATAGCAGCAAACACCTGCCTCGAGTTCCACTCATTGGAATTGAACCTGAAACCATGCAGATGTCAAGTGAACTTTTGTGTAGCCCACAACCATGCTTACAAATTATGATGATGATGATGATGGTGATGATGATATAAAAACAAACAAACAAAAACAAAACAAAACATTACAAACTTTTTATGTCTGGATTTTACTGGTGGTACATTTGTTGATTCTGTTATGGTAGCAGTTTCAGAACTGAATCTTTGGTTGGGAAACTTTCTCAGACATTGTAAGCCAAGAGATCTGCAGGAAAAAGAAAAAAGAAAAATGAAATAAAACATTTGGAAATTTTAGCTGTTCGATAGTTAACAGTCAATAAAAAAAAAAACGGTAGAGATGGACTATATGTAATCTGAACCTTTCCCCCACTTATTTATTAATTTTTTTTTTTTACGGAATCCCACGTTTTAGGCTATGGAGATTCCGATTCTGAAAAAAATTTTTTTGAAAAATTTCAATTACCCCCCCCCCCCACCAAGCAGGCTATTTACATGCTAGAAATAACAGCCAAATCTCACAAAACTAGTGTTAGGGTTAGGTTTAGGGTTAGGGTTAGGGTTAGGGTTAGGGTTACGGTCAGGGTTAGGGTTTGAGTTAGGGTTAGGTTTACCCAGTGGATCTATATAAAAACCGGGGGGGGGGGGGGATCGAATTTAGAAATTGAGATTTTTGAAATTTTTTTCCAGAATCGGATTCTCCATGGTCTGAAACATAGGATTCCGTAAAAAAAACAAAATTTAAAAGGGGGGGGGGGGTATACCCAGATTACATATACTCCATCTCCACCAAAAAAACAACTGCGAGACTGAGATAAGTTCAAACGATCGATATGATGGAATAAAAACATTTAAAAAGCGGCCGCAGCGTGGCCACAGTCCGTGTGCGCGCGGGCATGTAAAATCGAGTCTAAGTAAACAACCTTCAGAACAACCTGGAATCGTCGGAAATACCTTTTATCTTTTTACGTGTTTCAGTCATTAGATTGCGGCCATACTGGGGCACAACATTAAAGAATTTTTAGTGGTACGAACGCACCCTTTTTTTTAAGCCTGGGACTTATTCTATCATTCTCTTTTTCCGAACCGCTAAGTTACGGAGACATAAACAAATCGGTCAACACCGCCGGGTGTCCATCATCGAAACACATCCCGCCCAAATATCCACATCCGCATATTTTGAGTTCTATTTTCCCTGTTTGCATCAAAACACACACACACACACACATATATATATACATACATACATAAGATGGGGCTTCTTTCAGTTTCCGTCTACCAAATCCATTCACAAGTCTTTTGTTCGGTGCAAGGCTACATTAGAAGGTGGTACGAAGTGGGACTGAACAAGGAACAACGCGGTTAAGAAGTAAACCACTCACCAAACGCCTGCATCATCAAATTCTAAAATATATTGTTTTTTTGCCTATAAAAATAATGTACGACAAAATCATAAAGGCAGTTTATGTGCGCCGTAGACATCGGCAACTTCCTCGTTGACTTATAAAGTATTATTTTACACAACACGTGTGGAATCCTAGAATGTTTACAAAATTACCAAAGTGCGGTGTCATATGTGTATAAAGTGTAACATAAAATGGTAATTATTAACTCATTTTAATTAATCTAAGATAACACTTAAATGAAAACAAGTATTCATCTGTGAATATGGGACTGTGGCATATTGTTTCTATACGGTTGGTGGTACGTTCGGTTTTGTGCCGGTAATCGTTTTTTGTTTACATATATATATATATATAAGACATATGATATTATAATAGTATGTTACAATACCTCAGTGGAAGCTGAAATGCCATATCGTCCGGAAAGAATGTGAAGTGTGGTGACTCAATTACCAGAAGAGGACTTCTTGTCGCAAGAATAATAACAGTAATACAGAGTGCGTAATGAATAAATGTGTATGAGGAGTGAAATCCATATGTTTAGTCTGGTTGTGAAGTTAGGACCCTCATGGCTAAACCACGGTTCTTTTTGACAGCTTGGAACGAGCAATAAAACCGACTGGGTGGTGGACACGATCTCCTCTACGGGACTTCAATGTCATTTTTGTGATTTCGCTTCGCACGTTGTTAGGGAGGATAAAGGGAGGTAACTCCCGATGATTACGCTGCAATTAACAAAATATGTTTATTTCATTGTTTGTGCGCCCTCGAATGCATGTATGTGTGTGTGTGTGTGTGTTTGGAGGAAGTAGTGAATTTGCAGAATAATTATAGAGTAAAAAAAAATTCCTTGTATGTGTTCCGGTGTTTAGGTTCTGAGTTCAAATCCAGCCGAGCTTAGGAGTTACTTTTCACCCTTCCGGGCAGGATGAGATGAGGACCAGTCAAGTACTGAAGACGATATAGTCGACTAGGCTCTGCCCCACCAATTCCTGGTCTTGTTCCAATTTTAGAAACAATTGCTTGAATTGGTGCTTCTTTATATATATATATATATATATATATATGAAAACTTTAGGTTAGTTAGAATATGTTTGTAACGTATTCCAACATCTAAAGGCAGATTCACAGCAGTTACCATGGAGACGGAAATTCTCCATTATGGTAAAAGTTGTAAAAATGTCTTATCTGTCCAGTGTTGCCCTCTGTCGGATATCGAAACGCAGCGTTATCACTGGGAATGTGTATATATAAATACGTGCGTACATACGTACAAACGTATGTATGTATGTATGTGTATATGTATGTATGTGTGCATGTGTGTATGTATGTATGTGTGTGTATGATGGAGAGGGAAGAGCGAAAGTCCACGGCGATGCAATTTGGATCACAAGAAACTTGGGCCAAAATAGGACCTGCCAAACTAAAAGATTGCATGACATGAATTTTTGAACGTGGAGCTTTTCGCATCTCGTTCTTTCTCCAAAAAGTGTATTCTAACACTGTTTTAACAACAAACCTACAGATGCAAGAATGAAAGAGGATCCATTGAATAGGGCATACAGTCAATGATGCACATGGTTACGCCTACACACAAGAATCATGGCCAGAGGAGATCCAGTTAGGTGTCTTGGTGAGGTCCTGCGAGCAATGGCCGGCATATTAGAGCGAGAAAAACGGAAAACAGGTACCGGACTCAGGTGAAAAGAGACGAAATCATCGAAGTCATTAAAGGTGAGGGGAAAATCATCTTCTCGTAAAAGACCACGAACTGTACCAGACACTGAACACAAGGAGGGTGGAGGTTGGGAAAGACAAATAAACCCCACCACCACCAAAAAAAGATATCCATTCTGCTGTAATTTTCTATATTCTTGTGCATTAATGTAATGCTCGCATTACTTAAATAAATGGAGTAGCATGAAACGAGCGTACTACAATAACCTTTAAAATCCGTGTTGCTTTTACTGATTTTTGATCACCTTGTTTTTGGAATTGTTTTGGATAATACCATACTATATTCTGGTGCCTAAACGTAAGTACCACATTCAATTTCGAATCTAAATCTTTTACATATATATACATACATACATACATATATATACTACTTCCATGCCCTCTATTTCTCTACGTCTTTGAGTGTCTCTTCTTTGCGGTTTCCTTACAAAGTGTTTCACTAAAATTAGCTGATGAGGTTTAATACCATAGAAACATGATCTTTGCTGTCTCTCGTACTATTAAATATCAATTTCATTCCCAGTCCGCACTGCATTCTATATCTAATTAACCTAAATAAAGCCTTGTCTACCGTGTTTTCTAGGACAACATTAGTCACTGGGATAATTATTTGTCAACATCACTAAGAGCGGAATTTTAATCAATTAAAATACCTCGGTTCGCTATTAAGCACCCAGCTGCGATAGTTTGCTGGTAAACTGAAGTAGCCTAACAGTAGCCAATCAAAATGTCAGTGTTATATACTCAGTCATGCAATCGACCAATCAGAATCGTCGTACTAAACACGCTGTCGTTGTTTTTCTCTCTAAACATGGCGAGCCAACGCCAGATAGCTACTCTGGATACCCGAACCGAATTGGCTGAACTTGTTCGACGAAGGACAGAAATCGCGGTAAGAATCGCATTAAGAGGAAGCACAATTCAATTTGTGATTACGTCATCTATTTGTGTTTTGTTTATTAAATGTTTTAATGCTAAAGATAAATGTTTATTTGTGAAATGAAACCGATTTCCTCCATCTTGGCGGGAGGCTTTATTATTTCTCATTGACCAGCCGCTCCCTTTTTCTCTCTGACCTCATTCTGTTTATATGTCTCTTTCATCTCTCTCCGCATACTTCTCTCTTTTCTAATCACAGCTGTTGTTGTTCTTTAGTCCTCCCCACCCCTGCGAATTACTCAAAATCGAGGGCAATCCAACCGTGACTAACCCGTTTTCCCCCTTTTTCATTAAGTAATGTACATTACTCATTATCCAATGTGTTCGTCCTTTAGTATTGTTGTTGTTTAGCCACAGGTCAGAGCAGCCTGATCGAGTGGATCTGTTGTTATCAGAGGCATTCTGGCCGTGACCATCTCGTTTTATTAATTTCATAGACTACATTATCCAACGTATTATTCTCCGTTATTGTTTAACACCAGGTTTGCTGTCCTAAGCAGGCCACCGATCATACTCAACCCAGTCGTGACCATCTTAGCATCTTGCCGTTCCTTTACCTCAAATTAAATTATTCGATTGCTCTTCCATTATTTTGATTTTTTTAAAAAAGTCTTTATAAAGCGTTAGATGGTGATTTAGCTGCTATTTCTTCTACCGCTTCAAACGACCACATTGTCGTGATGACCTACTTAACTCACATGTGTTAATGTTATTGTTTTAGTCGCTTCAAACAGATCTATGAACAGAGGCGATCTAGCCGTGACTCTCATCTTTTATTTTCATACGATATTTTTCTTTTCTTTTTTATTAATTCATTGTGTGCTGCGGCCTTGCTAGGGTTCCGCCTTCAAGGATCCAAAGGAATCAATCGATTAGAGCGATCTGGATCCTTTGTTTTCAATTTGTATCGATTTATATTTCTATTGATTGGCTAGGTTGCCTTTTCGAGGTGACACCGTTTTTTGTAATCGAGGTTGGTTTGTCAAACACTTAACATAAACACACGCACAACCCTAACCGCACCAACCCACCCATCCACCTACCTACGAAAAATTTGTTGAAATATTTTGTGTATTGTAGAAATATAAGCGGTTCATTGCACATACCGTGTGGTAAGAATCTTGCTTCCCAACAACCTGGTTCAAGGTTCAGTCCCATTGCGTGACGCCTTGAGCGTCTTCTACTATAGCCTCGGGCCGTGGATTTGGTAGACGGAAACTGAAAAAAAACTCATCGTATATATATATATATATATATATATATATATATATGTGTGTGTGTGTGTGTGTGTGTGTGTGTCTGTGTGTGTGTTTTTGTCCCCCACCATCGCTTGACAACCGATGTTGCTGTGTTTACGTCTCCGTAACTTAGAGGTGCCATGCAGTGGGACTGAACTTGTAACCATGTGGTTGGGATGGAAGCTTGTTATCACACAACCACACCTGCACTTGCTTTTTTAAAATTTTTTTATTTTTATTTTGTCTCTTTCTATTTGATAAATTTCCTGTTTTTTTCTTTTCTTTTATAATTATTTCTATATTTCCAGGAGACTTTGGCCAATTTAGAAAGACAGATTTATGCATTTGAAGGCAGCTACTTAGAAGACACTCAGTTGTATGGAAACATAATTAAAGGCTGGGATCGTTATCTGACCAACAACAAGTGAGTTGATACAGTTCTGTATTTGAGAGATGCGGAATTATGTATATTGTTTACATTATTTACATTTGACGGATATTTGTCCTCATCTAGTTTGTTGTGTCACCCATTCTGTGTGGAAAGACAGAATGCGTGACAAAAACAACTGACAAATATACTAATGGGAAAACGGATGTTAAATGGTGATGGTGATGATGATGATGGTGACAAACAGTGTATTTTATGAGAAATGTGGTAACAGATGAGCTAAAGTAAGTGAAATTCATAAAGTAACATAAATTATTTTGATGTAAAGAAGAGAAGTCAAATGTTTCCTGACAGAACCCCGTGACAAAATGTTTACAGCTTGAAATATTGGGTTTCCTTTCTTTATGGCAAACTGATTTATTCCATTTGGTGTAGTTTTTTTTGTATTGTAGAATGGCATTGATCTGCAATGGAATGGAACGTAAACAATGAAATGGACGAACTGACATTGAGTGGGAATGAGCTAAACCTATCCTAATCGCAACCTTCCATCTTAATAAGCAAAAAGGACACATCAGATAATGTAGTCCTAGATACACAGTGGCAGCGCTTGACTGATGTTTTATTTTATTGATCCTGGTGGGATGAAACACAAAGTTAGCCTTTATAGAATTGGAACTCACAATCTAAAGAGTTAGAATCACAAAGCATTTTATCCAACTTTTTAACAATGCTGCCATAATAATAAATGAAACATTTTTTTTTTTCCTCTGATTGATGATCAATAAATCAAGAAAAATTTTTCTTAAATCTATCAATTTGAGTGATTTCTACTTTCAGAAATACCAACAGCAAAGCGGATAAACGGAATCGAAAATTCAAAGAAGCTGATCGATTATTTTCCAAATCTTCAGTAACTTCTGCCGTGGTGAGTCTAACTTTAGGTCTTTTTTTTAGTAAAGCTGTTAAGTTTTCTTCTTTATTTCCTAATCACATGGTTTCAGTCTCAGGCCGACAGTGCAGCCCCTTGCATGTCCCCTAAGTTCACTGTCATCAGTTCACCTCTTTTGGCATAATTTTTCAACTTCAGTTTTTCTCTCATTTTTTTTTTTTTTCTTTTTCAATAAAATAGTTTTTTAACTATTAATGGTGAGGTACTATGGATATATTTTCTTGGTAAATTTACCTCGTGGTGAACTTTTCTCACGGTGAATTGATGGTGGTGAACTTACCTGTAATCAGTACCTTGAATAAGTGTCTTTTATTATAGATCCTGGCCAAGCAAAGCCTTGTGAGTGAGTGGCTTTGACAGGTGACAGAAGGAACTTGTCAGGTGCATAGGTGTGTGCAGATGTCTTGACATTGCATTTGTTGTTGTAAACAAGTATCACTGTTGTACAAGTAGTGTCCTTCCTTGCCAATTCTCGATGAGGATGTCTAAACCTGGGAAGTGTCAAGGTGAACCCTCAGCATATGAGATGAGTAGACTGGCTTGAGGACAACTTCCTGTCTTCATCTGAATCTCGTCACAGAAATAAAGGGACGTGGCCATGGCCCTTCTCTCTCTGATTAAGTGTTAAAAAAAAAAAACATCACATTTTCCTCAATTTGTCTTTTCAGGCTGTGAGTGGAATTGCAGACAACTCTGAAAAACGTGAGTATTTAACTCTTTGACACTTTGTGGCACTGACTCTGTGTGTGTGTGTGTGTGTGCTTATTTGTATGCTAAAAGATTAAGCAGATTGATTAAAAACAATGATAATAATTAAGCCTTACATTTGATGGAACAATGTGAATGCTGAAAGGTTTAAGAATTGGTTGAGGCAGAGGGAAGGTTGGGAAGATTTTTATATGTGTTTGTTTATGTTTGTTTTCTGTTGTTTCTCATTATTTGTTGTCATTGGTGACATCTCTGTCTGTCTGCAGGGGAAGCTGCAAGTCCGACGTCAGAAGCAACGAATGCCGGCAGTCAACCAGAAACAAACAACAACGATTCTTCCACCCCTAATGGACAGCTAACGATGACCAACAACAGCACGACCAATCACTCTTCGGCACAGAACCATTCCGGGAAGGTCACCAAAAGTACGATAAGACACAAAAAAGGGAAAGCAAAATCAAGGCACAAGTAAATAACGGCCCTTTTCTCTTCTTTTGCGCCATGGGTCCTTCGCCATCTAGGATGTATGTCTGCCCTTACTTTTTAGAGCATAAGGAGTGATTAGACTGACTCCCTCCAAATATTTACTTTATCAACTATGGAAGGATGAAAGGCAAAATGGATTTGGATAGGATTCTTATATAATACATGATTAATTCAAAACAATGTGGATAAGCAAGCATTACATTTTAACAGGGTTATCTAAATGTTAAAGGAACAAAGAACCCACTGGTCATACCCATTCCCCTCTAAGTTACTGGTTTTGTGCCTAATTAGAAACAATTGTTTTTGTTGCTATATTCTAAGATTAATCTGATTTCTGCCTTTTTCTTTCAGAATGGAAGCTAAACTACGCAAAGCCAAAGAGGTGAGTTTATGACAGTTTCCTTTCTCAGAGTCATTGGGTTGTTGGAATATTTCCTGAATTCTGAATATATATGTATATAGTTTGATATGGTTTATTTTTGTATTTTCAGGGTGCTGAATGATTAGAGATTGATCAGTATTGAACTTTATGGGAAGAAGATGGAGAAGAAATGTGGGAAAGAAAAGGGGATTACCTGTTTTAAAAAAAACATTTTGGACACTGTTAAATATTGGAGCAAGCCTGAGGAATGTTATGTATGTGTGTGTGTATCCATACATATACATATGTATATATATATATATATATATATATATATATATATATGTGTGTATATATATATATATATATATATATATATGTATATATATGTATATATATATAGTCACACACACACACACACATAATCAATAGCGATTTGCTCTACGTCATCATCCTGAGGTACATGTACCCAAGAGATGTTTGGTACTTGCTTGTGAAACTTTCAACCAGAATCCAGTGCAAGCCAAACTAAACACGATCTAACCCAACCGAATACAGCACCGAACAACTGCCCCACCAACATCTCAAAATAACAAAGATAAACAAAATCCCAAGGGAAACATACATGCATACACACACATATATATATATATACATGTTTATATATATATATATATATATATATATGTACAGGTGTGTGTGTGTGTATGTATATGTTTATGTTTGTATACATGTGTGCAGAAGACTGTTGTTTCTAGAGTCGTTGCCATTCCCTGCTGATAATCTTCCTTCATTCAAGTCACAAAAATACGGTAAAAATATATCAAAATTAAGAAGAAAAAAAATCCACTAAAACAGGCATCTCAATGTTTGGTAAATACAAACACTCATATACATTACATATGTATACATACATCTATATATGTACATACACATTCATATATAATATGTATATATAAATACGCACACACGTATATATATATATATATACACACTTAATATACATGTGTAGATGTGCATACACATGTAATTACTTTAAAAATTTTTTAATTGTAAATATTTCACCATTCCTTCCTTTTTTTTAATTGTTTCTTTTTGTCCTATTTTTTTGCCAATAAATTTTTTGGCCGTGGAATATTGTTCTGCTTTTGTTTTTCTCAATGCAACAATTTTTGTTATTTTCATCATTAATATTGATTAAGGCAGCAAGCTTAACCACACTGCTAAGCTTTGGTCAAAATGATAAAAAAAGAAAAAAATTACAAAATGGTATCAAAAAGCAAAATAAAAAAGATTAAAGTTTATTTTTTAATAATTTATTTAATTATTAATTATTAATTTTATTAATCAACCAATTACTTCTCTTCAACGACCAGTACATCTCAACATTTTAATAGTAGGTGACTATCTTCTTGTTGTGACGTAGGGTGGTGGGCGCCGGAAAGGAGCTGAATTTGGATTCTCTGGGAAGTTCATTCCAACATGGAGAGTATTATTAAGTGATGTTATTATGCGGATAGCCATGTAATGCAGGAACTCTTCCTTAGTGTAATTAAGGCCTTCAGGTGACATGACATTTTGGAGGGATTCTGCTTCTTTCTGATATTGTATAAGGATGGCACTGGCCTCTGACTCAGCTCTGAAGAACAACAAAAGGAAGGATATTGGTGAGAATTTGATGGTGGTGGGCAAGGCAGTATTAGTAATAGCAAAGCGGTGGTAGTAGTGATGATTGTGGTGGTGGTGATGGTAGTAGTTGTAGTAACAGATAAAAGAAGTGGTTGTAACAGATGTAGTCAAGGTAGTTGTGAGAATGAAGACTGGACACACATATCTATGTGTATAAAATGTGTGCATGTATGTCTTCCCGTTCTGATATTGCTAGATTGTAGTAAACGAGCATCCCTGTCATACAAGCAGTGCCATTCGTTTCCAAAGTTCTGCAAAAACTTGTCTAGCCATGGAGGGGAATATATCACCTTGCTTGAAAACAGGTGAGGGTTGATGACATGAAAGGCATCCAGCCATAGAAAATCTGCTTTACGAAAACCCATCCATCCATGCAAACATAGAGAAGCTGGCATAAAGATGATGATGGTAATCTTCACTACTTCTGGCAGAATTTCTTTGAGATCTCTCACAGAAACTAAGGTTCAAAAGGAACTCTGATTGGGAAACACTCTCCTTATTTCTACTCTAGGCACAAGGCCTTGAAAATTTTGGGGGGAAGGGGGCCAGTCGCTTACATTAACCCCAGCATGTAACTGGTACTTATTTCATGATTCCTTTGTTATTGCTTGGTTTGGGTTTAAAAGGTCAGAGTAGACTAAACCTTTCATATCCCACCAAACAAATAACAACACCTTACATGGGTGAAGACCTTCTTTAGCCTGGGGTGCTGGTGTTTCTCCTTTCTCTACCCACTGTCTTCACTGCTTGACATTTTTATAGAGAACTCACTTCTCGTCACCAGTCATTATTCGGTCAAAAAATGGTTCATTTGTGAGACATGACAGCAAAGAAGAGCACATATTCACTCTCTGTGCGCGATTAGATTTGGAAAGTTTGTGAAGAACCCATTGTCCCAGTTTGCTGACTTTTCTGATGGTACCTAAGAGTCGATGAATGGTTAAATGATTGAATCCAAGCTTCTCTGCTAGTTCCTTAACATTTATGGTGGGATTTTGTTTCACCAGGGTTTGCAGGGCATCTTTGTTGAGCTCTACAGACCTTCCAGGACAAGGCTCATCTTCTAGGCTGTAGTTTTTGGCTCGGAATTTCTGGAGCCACCATTGACGCTGGCTTACTCTTGTCTGATCCCCATTTACTGCATTAATATTCCTCACACTTTCCATTGCGCTGTTGCTTTTATTGAATTCATAAAACAAAATATGCCAAATATATTCCTTAGTCACTTCCATTAAAATTTTGAAAAAATAACTGTTAAAATCAAACTGCACTCTTCAAAACTTGCACTAAGAATAATTACAAGGCAAAATTACTACCTGTTTTTATAGCAAGTTGATGCATGCAGTTTCACCTGTACCCCTCTGACTTTTAGTTCATGCAATTGAAAAAAACCACATTGTTAATGGGATGATCCAGTATATGGAGAAAGCCTTTGACAGGGTCCCCCGATCCCTTATCTGGTGGTCAATGAGGAAACTTGGGATAGAAGAATGGCTAGTGAGAGCTGTGCGAGCCATGTACAGAGATGCGGCCAGTAAGGTGAGGGTTGGAAATGAGTACAGCAATGAATTCCGGGTAGAGGTAGGGGTCCACCAAGGTTCCGTCCTCAGCCCCCTATTATTTACCATAGTCCTCCAGGCAATCACAGAGGAGTTCAAGACAGGTTGCCCCTGGGAGCTCCTCTATGCTGATGACCTTGCCCTAATTGCGGAGTCACTATCAGAACTAGAGGAGAAGTTTCAGGTGTGGAAGCAAGGTCTAGAATTGAAGGGCCTTAGAGTCAACCTAGCTAAAACCAAAATCCTAATAAGTAGGAAGGTAGATAAAACACAAACCCCTTCAGGTAGATGGCCCTGCTCAGTATGTAGAAAAGGAGTAGGTAGTAACTCTATAAGATGTACCCGGTGCAAGCTATGGACACATAAGAGGTGCAGCAACATCAAAGGCAGGTTAACTAGCAAGTTAGTTTTTGTTTGTGGCAGATGTTCAGGTGCAATAAAGACTGCAAACAAACAGGAAACAACTTCTATCTCATTCCAGGGTGAAAAACTAGAGGTAGTCGATAGCTTCCGCTATCTGGGCGACCAAGTTAGTAGTGGGGGTGGGTGCGCTGAAAGTGTAGCTGCTAGAATAAGAATAGCCTGGGCAAAGTTTAGAGAGCTCTTACCCCTGCTGGCGACAAAGGGACTCTCACTCAGAGTAAAAGGCAGACTGTATGACGCATGCGTACGAACAACCATGCTACATGGCAGTGAAACATGGGCTGTAACTGCTGAGGACATACGTAAGCTCGCAAGGAATGAAGCCAGTATGCTCCGTTGGATGTGTAATGTCAATGTGAATACCCGTCAGAGTGTAAGTATCTTGAGAGAAAAGCTGAACATTAGAAGCATCAGTTGTGGCGTGCAAGAGAGACGATTGCGCTGGTATGGACATGTGGTGAGAATGGAGGAGGATAGCTGCGTGAAAAAGTGCCACACCCTAACAGTTGAGGGAACCCGTGGAAGAGGTAGGCCCAGGAAGACCTGGGCTGAGGTGGTGAGGCAAGACCTTCGTACATTGGGCCTCACCGAGGCGATGACTATGGACCGAGACCTTTGGAAATTGGCTGTGCGTGAGAAGACCCGGCAAGCCAAGTAAGATCGTTGCCAGTGCCCCTGGACTGGTTCTTGTGCGGGTGGCATATGAGATGCACCATTTTGAGCGTGGCCGTTGCCAGTACCGCCTGACTGGCTCCTGTAGGATTTTCGAGCGAGATCGTTGCCAGTGCCCCTGGACTGGCTTGTGCGGGTGGCACATAAAAGACACCATTTCGAGCGTGGCCGTTTTCGTGCGGGTGACACGTAAAAGCACCCACTACACTCTCTGAGTGGTTGGCGTTAGGAAGGGCATCCAGCTGTAGAAACTCTGCCAAATCAGACTGGAGCCTGGTGTTGCCATCCGGTTTCACCAGTCCTCAGTCAAATCGTCCAACCCATGCTAGCATGGAAAGCGGACGTTAAACGATGATGATGATGATGATATATAGCACTTGACCTTTTATATGGCTTCTAAATATCTGGAATTTCTAGAAATCTGGAAATATCATGCAATTCCATGCAAATATACTGTATCTTGTATTTAGTAAAAAAAAAATTGTTTTTGAAGTGGATTGATAGAGATTAAAGATTGTCTATTTTTGAATTACATTAATTTGTGCCTGCATCAGTCAACTAAAATCATGCTCTTTATTTTTCTTCATTCAATTTTCACTCATTAACCATTCTGCTATTTGCATGGAAAAGTGTGTTATATATTTTACAAAATTTTAAGTGAATTAATTATATCAAACAGTTTCTGCTTTAAAAAAACGTATTAATTTCAATCTGTTAAATACAACTTTTCAAAATTTTTTATTTTCCATAATTTATTTTGTATTCTAGGTATGTACTTAGACTGTCCTCTGACAACCAGAAAATCCAAATATCTGGGATACCTCTAGTCCCAGGCTTCCTGGATTGTTTGCCTGGTACTGTACATGCACATGCGCGCACGCACGCACACACACACACACATGCATGACGGGTTTCTTTCAGTTTCCATTTACCAAAGACACTCACATGGATTTGGTTGTCCTGAGACTATAGAAGACTCTTCCCCCAAGGTGCCACACAGCAGGATTGAATATTCAGCCATGAGTTTGCAAAGCAAGTTTCTTACCACAAGGCCATGTTAGCACCTATAAGCGTATATTCACAAGTACAAACCCATGCCAGCATTAAAACCAGATGTTGCTGTTGTTAATGATGATGTCGATGGTGATGACAGCAACGATGACAATGATGGTGATGATGAAACGCACATGCATATATATAAATGCACACAAAAACATATTATGCACATACATATACTGGGTTTCCTGCAGTTTCTATTTACCAAATTCTCTCAAGTTATTGGTTGTCCTGGGGGGGGGGGGGGGGGGGGGGTCAAAGAAGACATTAGCCCAAAGTGCCATGCAGTAGGACTCGCAACCACATGAGTGTGAAGCAAGACTTCTTAAGCACATGGCCAAACCTGCCCCATGATGGCAAATAAATAATTTAAAATAAAATAAAATAAAATAATGTAATCAAAAAATTTTTTAATAATTAGAGTAAAATTTATTTAATTTCTTATAAATTTCATGGTAATTAATAGTTTAATTAACTAACCAATTATTTCTCCTCTACAACCAGTATGCCTCAATATTTTAATCATAAGAGACTATTTTTTATTGTATTGGAGGTGGTAGGACCCTAAACGGAATCAAATTTGGATTTTCTGGCAGATTCATTCCAACATGGAGAGGACTGTTAAGTGATGAGATTATGCGGATAGCCATATATTGCAGGAACCCTTCGTTAGTGTAATTAAGGCCTTCAGATGACAAGACATTTTGGAGAGATTCTGCTTCTTTCTGATATTGTATAATGATGGCACTGGCCTCTGCCTCAGCTCTGAAGAACAACAAAAAGAAGGATATTGATCAGAATTTGATGGTGGTGGTGGTGGTGCTGCTGCTGAAAGTCATATTAGTATTAGTACCAGCGGGGAAGGTAAGGTTGTGTCAGTGATTGTGGAGGTGGCAGTGGTGAAATCAGTAGTAGTAGTAGCAGTAGTAATAAACAACAACAACAACAGCAATGAGTGATGATGGCAACAATGACAATAAAGATAATGATGACAACAAAATGATAATAAAAATGATGATGACGATGACGACAATAACAAAGATGATGATGATGTTGACAGCAACAATAAAGATGATGATGACAAAGATGTTGACAACAACAATGACGACGATAAAGCTAACAAAGATGATGACTGCTGACGATGAAGATGACTACAATAATGAAAGTGCTGATTATAGTGACATTGGTGATGACGATGACAAGAGTAATAACAATGACGAAGATGATGATGACAGTGATGGGACACGACAGTAATGTTAGTAGTAGTAGTAGTA